>NW_024061406.1:33809-38809 GCF_016432855.1 Salvelinus namaycush | reverse complement strand
TAGCCGTGGTCAGGTTAGCCGTGGTCAGGTTAGCCGTGGTCAGGTTAGCCGTGGTCAGGTTAGCCGTGGTCAGGTTAGCCGTGGTTAGGTTAGCCGTGGTCAGGTTAGCCGTGGTCAGGTTAGCCGTGGTTAGGTTAGCCGTGGTCAGGTTAGCCGTGGTCAGGTTAGCCGTGGTCAGGTTAGCCGTGGTTAGGTTAGCCGTGGTCAGGTTAGCCGTGGTCAGGTTAGCCGTGGTCAGGTTAGCCGTGGTTAGGTTAGCCGTGGTTAGGTTAGCCGTGGTTAGGTTAGCCGTGGTCAGGTTAGCCGTGGTCAGGTTAGCCGTGGTCAGGTTAGCCGTGGTCAGGTTAGCCGTGGTCAGGTTAGCCGTGGTCAGGTTAGCCGTGGTCAGGTTAGCCGTGGTCAGGTTAGCCGTGGTCAGGTTAGCCGTTGTCAGGTTAACCGTGGTTAGGTTAGCCGTGGTTAGTCCACATCCCTGACTGTTTTCCTACCATTATTATTCAATATTCGTATAACGTAATGTTCTATATATATACAGTATATGTAATCCTATGGTTACTAGTACCTTTATTAGTACCACCTTGGTTTGAGGGTTACAGCAGGATTATCTAAATCTGCTCATGGATTTATCCAACATATTGCCTGTTGCTTTCCCCCCACATGGTCGTGTCCCACATTCGTTGAAGTGTCTGTATATTATGTTGTTTGAATCCAGAGCCACTAGAACTCTCACCTCCTCTGTGTAGACCCTGTTCGGTGTCACAAATTGGACCCTAATCCCTAAGTAGTGTCTTATTGGGTCCTGGTCTAAAGTAGTGCACTACATAGGGAATAGGGTGTCCTTTGGGACACACTACCTGGTTTCTCACCTGGAGTCTGTTACTGACGTATTGAAATATAAAGAGCTCTCGGTTAAAGGTTTCTGGTTATTAAGTTATAATTGTGTCTGTTCAAAGTGTTGGTGACTCAGCGTGTCAGTCATCTTTAACATGTATTAGGTAAATCTTTCCTCTGTGCGTTGGCTTCCCTGCTCCCTGCTGTTCTCTCTATCCCTGCTACTCTCTTCACTTCTCTCCCACAGATTTTCAGCCTCCCTCTCTCGCTCTATCTCCCTCAGTCTCCCTCTCTCTCCCCATTTCTGTCCCTCCCTACCCCTCTCTTTCTCTCTCTCCCTCAGTCTCCCCTCTCTCCCCCCTCTCCTTCTCTCTCTACCAAACTGAGAGGAAACAGAAAGACTCAGGACTGTTCAATATCAAACTGAGGGGAAACAGAAAGACTCAGGAGTGTTCAATACCAAACTGAGAGGAAACAGAAAGACTCAGGAGTGTTCAATACCAAACTGAGAGGAAATCGAAAGACTTAGGAGTGTTCAATACCAAACTGAGAAGAAACAGAAAGACTCAGGAGTGTTCAATACCAAACTGAGAGGAAACAGAAAGACTCAGGAGTGTTCAATACCAAACAGAGGAAACAGAAAGACTCAGGAGTGTTCAATACCACACTGAGAGGAAACAGAAAGACTCATTAGTGTTCAATATCAAACTGAGTGGAAACAGAAAGACTCAGGACTGTTCAATACCAAACTGAGAGGAAACAGAAAGACTCAGGAGTGTTCAATACCAAACTGAGAGGAAACAGAAAGACTCAGGAGTGTTCAATACCAAACTGAGAAGAAACCGAAAGACTCAGGACTGTTCAATACCAAACTGAGTGACCACAAGCATCACAAAACACAGAACTTGCTGTGGAGGAAGAAGAGAGGCTCATTCCATATGGATGAAGGGACATAACATGATATATGGATGGATGGATGAAGGGACATAACATGATATATGGATGGATGGATGAAGGGACATAACATGATATATGGATGGATGGATGGATGGATGGATGAAGGGACATAACATGATATATGGATGGATGGATGGATGGATGGATGAAGGGACATAACATGATATATGGATGGATGGATGGATGGATGAAGGGACATAACATGATATATGGATGGATGGATGGATGAAGGGACATAACATGATATATGGATGGATGGATGGATGAAGGGACATAACATGATATATGGATGGATGGAAGAAGGGACATAACATGATATATGGATGGATGGATGGATGGATGATGGGACATAACATGATATATGGATGGATGGATGGATGGATGAAGGGACATAACATGATATATGGATGGATGGAAGAAGGGACATAACATGATATATGGATGGATGGATGGATGAAGGGACATAACATGATATATGGATGGATGGATGAAGGGACTTAACATGATATATGGATGGATGGGATGAAGGGACATAACATGATATATGGATGGATGGATGGATGAAGGGACATAACATGATATATGCATGGATGGATGAAGGGACATAACATGATGGATGGATGGATGGATGAAGGGACATAACATGATATATGGATGGATGGATGAAGGGACATAACATGATATATGGATGGATGGATGGATGGATGAAGGGACATAACATGATATATGGATGGATGGATGAAGGGACATAACATGATATATGGATGGATGGATGGATGGATGAAGGGACATAACATGATATTGATGATGGAAGAAGGGACATAACATGATATGGATGGGTGATGGATGGATGGTGGAAGAAGGACATAACATGATATATGGATGGTGGATGGATGGATGGATGAGAACATAACATGAATATATATGGATGGATGGAAGAAGGGACTAACATGATTATGGAGATGGATGATGGATGGATGGATGAAGGACATAACATGATATATGGATGGTGGATGGATGGTGAAGGGACATAACATGATATATGGGGTGGATGATGGATGGGTAACATGATATTGGATGGATGGATGTGGATGGATGAAGGGACATAACATGATATATGGATGGATGGAAGTAGGACATAACATGATATAGGGGATGGATGGATATGGATGGTATGAAGGGACATAACTGAATATGGATGGTGGATGAAGGGACATAACATAAATATGGAATGGATGATGATGGATGGATGGATGAAAGACATCTGATATATGATGGATGAGGGAACATAACATAATATATGGATGGATGGATGATGGATTAAGGGACATAAACTGATATGAGTATGGATGGATGGATGGTTGAGATGGAGAGATGAGGGACATAACATAATATTGGATGGATGGATGGTGAAGGGACATAACATAATATATGGATGGAGGTGGATGGATGAAGGGACATAACATAATATATGGAGATGGATGATGATGGTGGATGAAGGGACATAACATATATATGGTGATGGATGGATGAAGGGACATAACATAATATATGGATGATGGATGGATGGATGGAAGGGACATAACATGATATATGGATTGATGGATGGATGGATGGATGGTTATGGGTTGAGGAGGGGACATAACATGCTGGTCTTTATCTATGGGTTGAGGAGGGACATAACATGCTGGTCTTTATCTATGGGTTGAGGAGGGACATAACATGCTGGTGTTTATCTATGGGTTGAGGAGGGACATAACATGCTGGTCTTTATCTATGGGTTGAGAGGGGACATAACATGCTGGTCTTTATCTATGGGTTGAGGAGGGACATAACATGCTGGTCTTTATCTATGGGTTGAGGAGGGACATAACATGCTGGTCTTTATCTATGGGTTGAGGAGGGACATAACATGCTGGTCTTTATCTATGGGTTGAGGAGGGACATAACATGCTGGTCTTTATCTATGGGTTGAGGAGGGACATAACATGCTGGTCTTTATCTATGGGTTGAGGAGGGACATAACATGCTGGTCTTTATCTCTGGGTTGAGGAGGGACATAACATGCTGGTGTTTATCTATGGGTTGAGGAGGGACATAACATGCTGGTCTTTATCTATGGGTTGAGGAGGGACATAACATGCTGGTCTTTATCTATGGGTTGAGGAGGGACAAAACATGCTGGTCTTTATCTATGGGTTGAGGAGGGACATAACATGCTGGTCTTTATCTATGGGTTGAGGAAGACATAACATGCTGGTCTTTATCTATGGGTTGAGGAGAGACATAACATGCTGGTCTTTATCTATGGGTTGAGGAGGGACATACATGCTGGTCTTTATCTATGGTTGAGAGGGACATACTTGCTGGTCTTTATCTTGGTTGAGGAGGGACATAACATGCTGGTCTTTATCTATGGTTGAGGAGGGACATAACATGCGTTCTTTATCTATGGGTTGAGGAGACTAAACATGCTGGTCTTTATCTATGGGGGAGGAGGGACATAACATGCTGGTCTTTTTTTCTATGGGTTGAGGAGGGGACAAATAAATGCTGGTCTCTTATCTATGGTTGAGGAGGGACATAACATGCTGGTCTTTATCTATGGGTTGAGGAGGGACATAATAATGGTCTTTATCTATGGGTTGAGGAGGGACATAACATGCTGGTCTTTATCTATGGGTTGAGGAGGGACATAACATGCTGGTCTTTATCTATGGGTGTAAGGGACTGTCATGAAGGAATCAGTGAAATAGGATAAGAAAATAAACACTGTGCTGAAGGTGTATGATTGGTCGGTTGTGAATGCTGTCACCGCTAGTACTTAAAGCGGATTGTTAAAAGGGATACTTCGGGATTTTGGCAATGAGTCCCTTTTATCTACTTCCCCAGAATCAGATCAACTTGTGGATACCATTTTCAGGTCTATGTGTCCAGTATGAAGGAAGTCAGAGGTAGTTGCTCATGGAGAAAGGGACATAACATTATTTTATTTTTTTAATCCGTGGCTGAGGAGGGCGTCGTGGGTGGAATATGGAAAGGAAGTAAAGGAAGTTAGCGTGGGGTTTTCATCAGTGGTCTGACTCAGACGGGGCGGTAATGAAGGGGGTCATAATGAAAGGCAAGAATTGGGGCGTGCTACCTATATATAAGCATGAACATGAGTTAGAATAATCCTCCCCATGAGTCGGGAAAAAGCTAGTACGCGATGC
>NW_024061406.1:0-33709 GCF_016432855.1 Salvelinus namaycush | reverse complement strand
GGATAAATTGAAAGGAAAAGTGACATAACATGATATATGGATGGATGGATGGATGGATGAAGGACATAACATGATATATGGATGGATGGATGGATGGATGAAGGGACATAACATGATATATGGATGGATGGATGGATGGATGAAGGGACATAACATGATATATGGATGGATGGATGGATGGATGGATGAAGGGACATAACATGATATATGGATGGATGGAAGTAGGGACATAACATGATATATGGATGGATGGATGGATGGATGAAGGGACATAACATGATATATGGATGGATGGATGAAGGGACATAACATAATATATGGATGGATGGATGGATGGATGGATGGATGGATGAAAGGACATACCATGATATATGGATGGATGAAGGGACATAACATAATATATGGATGGATGGATGGATGGATGAAGGGACATAACATGATATATGGATGGATGGATGGATGGATGGATGGATGGATGAAGGGACATAACATAATATATGGATGGATGGATGGATGAAGGGACATAACATAATATATGGATGGATGGATGGATGAAGGGACATAACATAATATATGGATGGATGGATGGATGGATGGATGAAGGGACATAACATAATATATGGATGGATGGATGGATGAAGGGACATAACATAATATATGGATGGATGGATGGATGGATGAAGGGACATAACATGATATATGGATTGATGGATGGATGGATGGATGGTTATGGGTTGAGGAGGGGACATAACATGCTGGTCTTTATCTATGGGTTGAGGAGGGACATAACATGCTGGTCTTTATCTATGGGTTGTGGAGGGACCTAACATGCTGGTCTATCTATGGGTTGAGGAGGGACATAAATGCTGGTCTTTATCTATGGGTTGAGGAGGGACAATAACATGGGTCTTTATCTATGGGTTGAGGAGGGGACATAACATGCTGGTCTTTATCTATGGGTTGAGGAGGGGACATAACATGCTGGTCTTTATCTATGGTTGAGGAGGGACATAACATGCGGTCTTTATCTAGGGTTGAGGAGGGACATAACATGCTGGTCTTATCTATGGGTTGAGGAGGGACATAACATGCTGGTCTTTATCTATGGGTTGAGGAGGGACATGACATGCGGTCTTTATCGATGGGTGAGGAGGGACATAACATGCTGGTCTATCTATGGGTTGAGGAGGGACATAACATGCTGGTCTTTATCTATGGGTTGAGGAGGGACAGACATGCTGGTCTTTATCTATGGGTTGAGGAGGGACAAAACATGCTGGTCTTTATCTATGGGTTGAGGAGGGACATAACATGCTGGTCTTTATCTATGGGTTGAGGAGAGACATAACATGCTGGTCTTTATCTATGGGTTGAGGAGAGACATAACATGCTGGTCTTTATCTATGGGTTGAGGAGGGACATAAACATGCTGGTCTTATCTATGGGTTGGAGGGACATAACATGCTGGTCTTTATCTATGGGTTGAGGAGGGACATAACATGCTGGTCTTTATCTATGGGTTGAGGAGGGACATAACATGCTGGTCTTTATCTATGGGTTGAGGAGAGACATAACATGCTGGTCTTTATCTATGGGTTGAGGAGGGACATAACATGCTGGTCTTTATCTATGGGTTGAGGAGGGGACATAACATGCTGGTCTTTATCTATGGGTTGAGGAGGGACATAACATGCTGGTCTTTATCTATGGGTTGAGGAGGGACATAACATGCTGGTCTTTATCTATGGGTTGTGGAGGGACATAACATGCTGGTCTTTATCTATGGGTTGTAGAGGGACATAACATGCTGGTGTTTATCTATGGGTTGTAGAGGGACCAGGGACATCATAGGTAGTGAAAAAACAACTAGCTGAAGGTCGTATGATTGGTCGGTTGTGAATGCTGTCACCCGCTAGTACTTAAAGCGGATTGTTAAAAGGGATACTTCGGGATTTTGGCAATGAGTCCCTTTTATCTACTTCCCCAGAATCAGATCAACTTGTGGATACCATTTTCAGGTCTATGTGTCCAGTATGAAGGAAGTCAGAGGTAGTTGCTCATGGAGAAAGGGACATAACATTATTTTATTTTTTTAATCCGTGGCTGAGGAGGGACGTCGTGGGTGGATATGGAGAAAGGAAGTAAAGGAAGTTAGCGTGGGGTTTTCATCAGTGGTCTGACTCAGACGGGGCGGTAATGAAGGGGGTCATGAATAGAAAGGCAATGAATTGGGGCGTGCTACCTATAATAAGCATGAACATGAGGTTAGAATAATCCAGCCATGAGTCACGTAGACCACAGAAACCAGAGCTCTGACAGAACCTCAGGAAGGAAAAGGAACAGAACCCAGAGCTCTGACAGAACCTCAGGAAGGAAAAGGAACAGAACCCAGAGCTCTGACAGAACCTCATGAAGGAAAACGAACAGAGATGCAGAGAGAGATGTATCAATGAGATATCTATGGTGTTTTCATCAGAGAGAGAGAGATGCATCAATGAGATGTCTATGGTGTTTTCATCAGAGAGAGAGAGAGATGTATCAATGAGATGTCTATGGTGTTTTCATCAGAGAGAGAGAGAGATGTATCAATGAGATGTCTATGGTGTTTTCATCAGAGAGAGAGAGAGATGTATCAATGAGATATCTATGGTGTTTTCATCAGAGAGAGAGAGAGAGATGTATCAATGAGATGTCTATGGTGTTTTCATCAGAGAGAGAGAGATGTATCAATGAGATGTCTATGGTGTTTTCATCAGAGAGAGAGAACGAGATGTATCAATGAGATGTCTATGGTGTTTTCATCAGAGAGAGAGAGAGATGCATCAATGAGATGTCTATGGTGTTTTCATCAGAGAGGAAGAGATGCATCAATGAGATGTCTATGGTGTTTTCATCAGAGAGAGAGAGATGTATCAATGAGATATCTATGGTGTTTTCATCAGAGAGAGAGAGAGATGCATCAATGAGATGTCTATGGTGTTTTCATCAGAGAGAGAGAGAGTGATGTATCAATGAGATGTCTATGGTGTTTTCATCAGAGAGAGAGAGATGTATCAATGAGATATCTATGGTGTTTTCATCAGAGAGAGAGAGATGTATCAATGAGATATCTATGGTGTTTTCATCAGAGAGAGAGAGAGTGATGTATCAATGAGATGTCTATGGTGTTTTCATCAGAGAGAGAGAGATGTATCAATGAGATATCTATGGTGTTTTCATCAGAGAGAGAGAGATGTATCAATGAGATGTCTATGGTGTTTTCATCAGAGAGAGAGAGATGTATCAATGAGATGTCTATGGTGTTTTCATCAGAGAGAGAGAGAGTGATGTATCAATGAGATGTCTATGGTGTTTTCATCAGAGAGAGAGAGAGTGATGTATCAATGAGATGTCTATGGTGTTTTCATCAGAGAGAGAGAGAGTGATGTATCAATGAGATGTCTATGGTGTTTTCATCAGAGAGAGAGAGATTATCCACAGTTAAAGCTGAAGCCAAGACCACCCCGTGGTGCAGACAAAGAACCACAGGGTCCAGCAGATGACTGACAGTCAGTAGAGAACCACAGGGTCCAGATGACTGACAGACAGGAGAGAACCACAGGGTCCAGAGGACTGACAGACAGGAGAGAACCACAGGGTCCAGCAGATGACTGACAGTCAGTAGAGAACCACAGGGTCCAGATGACTGACAGACAGGAGAGAACCACAGGGTCCAGAGGACTGACAGACAGGAGAGAACCACAGGGTCCAGCAGATGACTGACAGACAGGAGAGAACCACAGGGTCCAGCAGATGACTGACAGTCATTAGAGAACCACAGGGTCCAGCAGATGACTGACAGTCAGTTGAGAACCACAGGGTCCAGCAGATGACTGACAGTCATTAGAGAACCACAGGGTCCAGATGACTGACAGACAGGATAGAACCACAGGCTCCATGTGACTGACAGACAGGATAGAACCACAGGCTCCATATGACTGACAGACAGGAGAGAACCACAGGCTCCATATGACTGACAGACAGGAGAGAACAACAGGCTCCAGATGACTGACAGACAGGAGAGAACCACAGGCTCCATATGACTGACAGACAGGAGAGAACCACAGGCTCCAGATGACTGACAGACAGGAGAGAACCACAGGCTCCATATGACTGACAGACAGGAGAGAACAACGGCTCCAGATGACTGACAGAAGGAGAGAACCACAGGCTCCATATGACTGACAGACAGGAGAGAACCACAGGCTCCATATGACTGACAGACAGAGAGAACAAACAGGCTCCAGATGACTGACAGACAGGAGAGAACCACAGGCTCCATATGACTGACAGACAGGAGAGAACCACAGGCTCCAGATGACTGACAGACAGGAGAGAACCACAGGCTCCATATGACTGACAGACAGGAGAGAACAACAGGCTCCAGATGACTGACAGACAGGAGAGAACCACAGGCTCCATATGACTGACAGACAGGAGAGAACCACAGGCTCCAGATGACTGACAGACAGGAGAGAACCACAGGCTCCATATGACTGACAGACAGGAGAGAACCACAGGCTCCATATGACTGACAGACAGGAGAGAACCACAGGCTCCATATGACTGACAGACAGAGAGAAACCACAGGCTCCATATGACTGACGACAGGAGAGAACCACAGGCTCCATATGACTGACAGACAGGAGAGAACCACAGGCTCCATATGACTGACAGACAGGAGAGAACCACAGGCTCCATATGACTGACAGACAGGAGAGAACAACAGGCTCCATATGACTGACAGACAGGACCAGGGACCAGGTTAGAACCAGACCTCCTGCAGGATAAACCAGCTAATCTCACCTCTGTGCTCCCCTCACAGTGTGCAGCCGACCCCCTCTAGCCCCCCTACAGGCCTGCTCTGACTCCCTCCAGGCAGACACGAGCCCCCATGACCCCCCCTGGAAAACACATCTCTCCAAATCTCTCTGACAGGCACATAATAGGCACGTGCACACACAAACACGTACACGCTGACACGCGCACACACACACATCTCCCTCCATCCCTACCCTCCCCCTCTCTCTCTCCCCCCCTGTCTCCATACATCCATTCTCTCTCTCTCTGTCTTTCTCTCTCTCTTTCTCTCTCTGTGTGTCTGTCTCTGTCTCTGTCTCTGTCTCTGTCTCTGTCTCTGTCTCTGTCTCTCTCTCTCTCTC
This sequence comes from Salvelinus namaycush, assembly GCF_016432855.1. Classification (NCBI taxonomy): domain Eukaryota; kingdom Metazoa; phylum Chordata; class Actinopteri; order Salmoniformes; family Salmonidae; genus Salvelinus; species Salvelinus namaycush. Next base: position 28,508 of record NW_024061406.1, on the reverse strand, counting down.
TCTCTCTCTCTTCTCTTTCTGTCTCTCTCTTTCACTCTCTCTCTGTCTGTCTCTCTCTCTCTCTCTCTCGCGCTCTCTCGCTCTCTCTCTTTCTCTATCGCGCTCTCTCTCTGTCTCTCTGTCTCTCTCTCTCTCTCTCTCTCTCTCTCTCTCTCTCTCTCTCTCTCTCTCTCTCTCTCTCTCTCTCTCTCTGTCTCTCTATCTCTCCTGGCTAATCAGATATGTGTGTGATCCAGGAGTTCACCTCTCCAGGGATACAGTAGCTAGAGAGTGGATGAGGTCACGGTGGTAAACACTAGCTCTGGAGCAGACTACAGCAGACTACAGCAGACTACAGCATACTACTGCAGACAGACTGCCCTGTAGTTAACAAGACACTTTAACTGCCAGGCAGAGGAGATCAGAAGGAGACCAGTTGGTCATCAACAGGCAGGGAGTCAGACCAGTTGGTCATCAACAGACAGGGAGTCAGACCAGTTGGTCATCAACAGACAGGGAGTCAGACCAGTTGGTCATCAACAGACAGGGAGTCAGACCAGTTGGTCATCAACAGGCAGGGAGTCAGACCAGTTGGTCATCAACAGACAGGGAGTCAGACCAGTTGGTCATCAACAGACAGGGAGTCAGACCAGTTGGTCATCAACAGACAGGGAGTCAGACCAGTTGGTCATCAACAGACAGGGAGTCAGACCAGTTGGTCATCAACAGACAGGGAGTCAGACCAGTTGGTCATCAACAGGCAGGGGTCAGACCAGTTGGTCATCAACAGACAGGGAGTCAGACCAGTTGGTCATCAACAGACAGGGAGTCAGACCAGTTGGTCATCAACAGGCAGGGAGTCAGACAGTGGTCATCAACGACAGGGAGTCAGACCAGTTGGTCATCAACAGACAGGGAGTCAGACCAGTTGGTCATCAACAGACAGGGAGTCAGACCAGTTGGTCATCACAGCAGGGAGTAGACACAGTTGGTCATCAACAGCAGGGAGTCAGACCAGTTGGTCATCAACAGGCAGGGAGTCAGACCAGTTGGTCATCAACAGACAGGGAGTCAGACCAGTTGGTCATCAACAGACAGGGAGTCAGACCAGTTGGTCATCAACAGACAGGGAGTCAGACCAGTTGGTCATCAACAGGTAGGGAGTCAGACCAGTTGGTCATCAACAGGTAGGGAGTCAGACCAGTTGGTCATCAACAGGTAGGGAGTCAGACCAGTTCAGGAAGCACCAACATGTTCTCGTGAGCCCCCTCATGGATCACAGTGACTGGTGAATTCATAATATGTGTCCCAAATGACACCCTGTTCCCTATTTAGTGCACTACTTTTGCCCAGGGTAGTGCCCTATTAGGATTAGACAGCGCCGTTCCTTTACCTTTCCTCATGACGCCATCTTTGCTCCCCCGGTTTCTCCTGTAATCTGCCTAAACTTCCTAAAAGGGAAAAGCATCATGGCCAAGCACCAAGAGCTTTCTGTTAGAGGGATCTATAGGTGCTGAATAGCTGGAACCAGAGTCTTCTATTAGAGGATCTATAGGTGCTGAATAGCTGGAACCAAAGTCTTCTATTAGAGGGATCTATAGGTGGTGAATAGCTGGAACCAGAGTCTTCTATTAGAGGGATCTATAGGTGCTGAATAGCTGGAACCAAAGTCTTCTATTAGAGGGATCTATAGGTGGTGAATAGCTGGAACCAGAGTCTTCTATTAGAGGGATCTATAGGTGCTGAATAGCTGGAACCAGAGTCTTCTATTAGAGGGATCTATAGGTGCTGAACAGCTGGAACCAGAGTCTTCTATTAGAGGGATCTATAGGTGCTGAATAGCTGGAACCAGAGTCTTCTATTAGAGGGATCTATAGGTGCTGAATAGCTGGAACCAGAGTCTTCTATTAGAGGGATCTATAGGTGCTGAATAGTGTCCACTTACTACTCTCCAACGCATTGTCAGTGTGATTTCAGCACCATGGACAGTACCCAGTCTCTGTGATTTCAGCACCATGGACAGTACCAAGTCTCTGTGATTTCAGCACCATGGACAGTACCAAGTCTCTGTGAGTTCAACACCATGGACAGTACCCAGTCTCTGTGATTTCAGCACCATGGACAGTACCAAGTCTCTGTGATTTCAGCACCATGGACAGTACCAAGTCTCTGTGAGTTCAACACCATGGACAGTACCCAGTCTCTGTGATTTCAGCACCATGGACAGTACCCAGTCTCTGTGAGTTCACTACCATGGACAGTACCCAGTCTCTGTGAGTTCAGCACCATGTACAGTACCCATTCTCTGTGATTTCAGCACCATGGACAGTACCCATTCTCTGTGATTTCAGCTCCATGGACAGTACCCAGTCTCTGTGAGTTCAGCACCATAGACAGTACCAAGTCTCTGTGAGTTCACTACCATGGACAGTACCAAGTCTCTGTGAGTTCACTACCATGGACAGTACCAAGTCTCTGTGAGTTCAACACCATGGACAGTACCAAGTCTCTGTGATTTCAGCACCATGGACAGTACCAAGTCTCTGTGAGTTCAGCACCATGGACAGTACCAAGTCTCTGTGAGTTCACTACCATGGACAGTACCAAGTCTCTGTGAGTTCAGCACCATGGACAGTACAAGTCTCTGAGTTCAGCACCATGGACAGTACCACGTCTCTGTGAGTTCAACACGATGGACAGTACCAAGTCTCTGTGAGTTCAGCACCATGGACAGTACCCAGTCTCTGTGAGTTCAGCACCATGGACAGTACCCAGTCTCTGTGTTCAGCACCATGGACAGTACCCAGTCTCTGTGAGTTCAGCACCATGGACAGCACCCAGTCTCTGTGTTCAGCACCATGGACAGTACCCAGTCTCTGTGAGTTCAGCACCATGGACAGTACCCAGTCTCTGTGAGTTCAGCACCATGGACAGTACCCAGTCTCTGTGAGTTCACTACCATGGACAGTACCCAGTCTCTGTGAGTTCAGGACCATGGACAGTACCCAGTCTCTGTGAGTTCATACCATGGACAGTATACCAGTCTCTGTGAGTTCAGCACCATGGACAGTACCCAGTCTGCCAGCTGCTTATTCATATAACCTTTTATATTATTTTATATTTTGTGGGCTCCTCCCGGCTGGCTTTTTTTAATAATAAAATTCACCCATATTTTCAGTCACAGGAGTCAAGATTCAAGGCCTTAATGTGGTGAATATTGTTTCTCCCATCTACTGAAAATCTCCTCTGGATATACTTACCGTTCAAAGTTTGGAGTCCTTAGAAATGTCCTTTAAAGAAAAGGACATCAAATTGATCAGAAATACAAGTCTGGACTATAATCAATTAAGACATATCTAACGAGTCTGGACTATAATCAATTAAGACATAACTACAACGAGTCTGGACTATAATCAATTAAGACATAACTATAACGAGTCTGGACTATAATCAATTAAGACATAACTATAACGAGTCTGGACTATTTTCAATTAAGTCATATTTTTAACGAGTCTGGACATAATAATTAAGAACATATCTTTAACGAGTCTGGACTATAATCAATTAAGACATATTTTTAACGGTCTGGACTATAATCAATAAGACGTACATAACTAGTCTGGACTATATTCACTTAAGACATATCTATAACGAGTTAGGACTATAATCAATTAAGATATCTTTAACGAGGCTGGACTATATTCACTTAAGACATATATTATACAAATCTGGACTATATCAATTAAAACATATTTTTAACGAGTCTGGACTATAATCAATTAAGTATCTTTAACGAGTCTGGACTATAATCAATTAAGACATAACTATAAGAGTCTGGACTATATCAATTAAGACATATATTAACAAATCTGGACTATAATCAATTAAGACATATCTATAACGAGTCTGGACTATAATCAATTAAGAAATATCTTTAACGGTTGGACTATGATCAAATAAGAAATATCTTTAACGAGTTGGACTATGATCAATTAAGACGTATCTATAACGAGTCTGGACTATAATCAATTAAGATATCTTTAACGAGTCTGGACGATAATCAATAAAGATATCTTTAACGAGTCTGGACTATAATCAATTAAGACATATCTATAAAGAGTCTGGACTATAATCAATTAAGAAATATCTTTAACGAGTCTGGCCTATAATCAATTAAGATATCTTTAACGAGTCTGGACGATAATCAATAAAGATATCTTAACGAGTCTGGACTATAATCAATTAAGACATATCTATAATGAGTCTGGACTGTGATCAATTAAGACATAACTATAACGAGTCTGGACTATAATCAATTAAGACATATATTTAACGAGTCTGGACTATAATCAATTAAGACGTATCTATAACGAGTCTGGACTATAATCAATAAGAAGTATCTATAACGAGTCTGGACTATGATCAATTAAAGAGTATCTATAACGAGTCTGGACTATGATCAATTAAGACATATCTTTAACGAGTCTGGACTATGATCAATTAAGACATATCTTTAACGAGTCTGGACTATGATCAATTAAGACATATCTTAAACGAGTCTGGACTATGATCAATTAAGACATATCTTTAACGAGTCTGGACTTAATCAATAAGACATATCTTTAACGAGTCTGGACATAATCAATTAAGACATATCTTAACGAGTCTGGACTATAATCAATTAAGACATATCTATAATGAGTCTGGACTGTGATCAATTAAGCATACATATAACGAGTCGGACTTAATCAATTAAGACATATCTTTAACGAGTCCGGACTATAATCAATTAAGACGTATCTATAACGAGTCTGGACTATGATCAATTAAAACGTATCTATAACGAGTCTGGACTATGATCAATAAGACATATCTATAACGAGTCTGGACTATAATCAATTAAGACAGATCTATAACGAGTCTGGACTATAATCAATTAAGACATATCTATAACGAGTCTGGACTATAATCAATTAAGACATATCTATAACGAGTCTGGACTATAATCAATTAAGACATATCTATAACGAGTCTGGACTATGATCAATTAAGACATATCTATAACGAGTCTGGACTATAATCAATTAAGACAGATCTATAACGAGTCTGGACTATAATCAATTAAGACATATCTATAACGAGTCTGGACTATAATCAATTAAGACATATCTATAACGAGTCTGGACTTTGATCAATTAAGACATATCTTTAACGAGTCTGGACTATGATCAATTAAGACATATCTTTAACGAGTCTGGACTATGATCAATTAAGACATATCAATGCAGTTAAACAGGTTCATGTAAAATAATGAATTATGTAGGATTATATTTACGGCACTTCCAAATGCCGTTTCAGGATGATTATTACAGTCGTGTCAATCATGTTATATACAGTACTTAGGCTATTGTAACAAGGCATATGCCAGCATTTTAGGCCTACTGCCTTGGCCCAGAGGAATACTAGGCTTTCATGGCAACAATGGAGCTCATTTTGTCACGTATGAATCCTGGTTAGCGTCCCTGTTGCAGCTCATGTTGTCATGTATGAGTCCTGGTTACAGTCCCTGTTGCAGCTGATTTTGTCACGTATGAGCCCTGGTTACAGTCCCTGTTGCAGCTCATTTTGTCACGTATGAGTCCTGGTTACAGTCCCTGTTGCAGCTCATTTTGTCACTTATGAGCCCTGGTTACAGTCCCTGTTGCAGCTCATTTTGTCACGTATGAGTCCTGGTTACAGTCCCTGTTGCAGCTGATGTTGTCACGTATGAGCCCTGGTTACAGTCCCTGTTACAGCTCATTTTGTCACGTATGAGTCCTGGATAGAGTCCCTGTTACAGCTCATTTTGTCACGTATGAGCTCTGGTTACAGTCCCTGTTGCAGCTTTCACTTCCTTCCGCTACATTGGTGGCAGCGTTGGGATCACGTCCAGCTCACGTCTAGTTCTGTGATCTAGCGGCGGGAAGCATTCTGTTATTCAACATTGTGTTGGCTGTAATTACATTGATCTAGTGAACAGTGGATAAGGAAACAATGGGCGTGACGGTAGGTACTCACTCCAGGTGTAATCAAGCCTTACATCAACGTTGCATGAAGCTGAATGGAAAGTGCCCATTGCCTTGACAAGTGATTCAGAAGAAAATCCTCTGTGACTGTAGTCTAATTGATATCATTTACCTTACCAGCGTGGAACCCAAAAACAAACACTTTCTACACATTTACAAAACGACCTGTTTTTTAAAAGTGTTATTACAACCGTGCTGTTCTGTTGTAACTGTCGTGTATATGTCTAATAACCCCGTCTCTGAGTTCAGCACCATGGACAGTACCCAGTCTCTGGGAGTTCAGCACCACGGACAGTACCCAGTCTCTGAGTTCAGCACCATGGACAGTACCCAGTATCTCTGAGTTCAGCACCATGGACAGTACCCAGTCTCTGGGAGATCAGCACCACGGACAGTACCCAGTCTCTGAGTTCAGCACCATGGACAGTACCCAGACTCTGTGAGTTCAGCACCACGGACAGTACCATGTCTCTCTGAGTTCAGCACCATGGACAGTACCCAGTCTCTGTGAGTTCAGCACCATGGACAGCACCCAGTCTCTGTGAGTTCAGCACCATGGACAGTACCCAGTCTCTGGGAGTTCAGCACCACGGACAGTACCCAGTCTCTGTGAGTTCAGCACCATGGACAGCACCCAGTCTCTGTGAGTTCAGCACCATGGACAGTACCCAGTCTCTGTGAGTTCAGCACCATGGACAGCACCCCGTCTCTGGGAGTTCAGCACCATGGACAGTACCCAGTCTCTGTGAGTTCAGCACCATGGACAGCACCCCGTCTCTGTGATTTCAGCACCATGGACAGTACCCAGTCTCTGGGAGTTCAGCACCATGGACAGCACCCAGTCTCTGGGAGTTCAGCACCATGGACAGTACCCAGTCTCTGGGAGTTCAGCACCATGGACAGTACCATGTCTCTGGGAGTTCAGCACCATGGACAGTACCCAGTCTCTGGGAGTTCAGCACCATGGACAGTACCCAGTCTCTGTGAGTTCAGCACCATGGACAGTACCCAGTCTCTGGGAGTTCAGCACCATGGACAGTACCCAGTCTCTGGGAGTTCAGCACCATGGACAGTACCCAGTCTCTGGGAGTTCAGCACCACGGACAGTACCCAGTCTCTGTGAGTTCAGCACCATGGACAGTACCAAGTCTCTGTGAGGTCAGCACCATGGACAGTACCCATTCTCTGTGAGTTCAGCACCATGGACAGTACCAAGTCTCTGTGAGGTCAGCACCATGGACAGTACCCAGTCTCTGTGAGTTCAGCACCATGGACAGTACCACGTCTCTGTGAGTTCACTACCGTGGACAGTACCCAGTCTCTGTGAGTTCAGCACCATGGACAGTACCAAGTCTCTGTGAGTTCAGCACCATGGACAGTACCAAGTCTCTGTGAGTTCACTACCATGGACAGTACCCAGTCTCTGTGAGTTCACTACCATGGACAGTACCAAGTCTCTGTGAGTTCAGCACCATGGACAGTACCCAGTCTCTGTGAGTTCAGCACCATGGACAGTACCCAGTCTCTGTGAGTTCAGCACCATGGACAGTACCCAGTCTCTGTGAGTTCAGCACCATGGACAGTACCCAGTCTCTGTGAGTTCAGCACCATGGACAGTACCCAGTCTCTGTGAGTTCAGCACCATGGACAGTACCCAGTCTCTGAGTTCACTACCATGGACAGTACCCAGTCTCTGTGAGTTCAGCACCATGGACATTACCACGTCTCTGTGAGTTCACTACCATGGACAGTACCCAGTCTCTGTGAGTTCACTACCATGGACAGTACCCAGTCTCTGTGAGTTCACTACCATGGACAGTACCCAGTCTCTGTGAGTTCACTACCATGGACAGTACCCAGTCTCTGTGAGTTCAGCACCATGGACAGTACCCAGTCTCTGTGAGTTCAGCACCATGGACAGTACCCAGTCTCTGTGAGTTCACTACCATGGACAGTACCCAGTCTCTGTGAGTTCAGCACCATGGACAGTACCCAGTCTCTGTGAGTTCACTACCATGGACAGTACCCAGTCTCTGTGAGTTCACTACCATGGACAGTACCCAGTCTCTGTGAGTTCAGCACCATGGACAGTACCCAGTCTCTGCAGCTGCTTTATCATATAACCTTTTATATTATATTTTATATTTTGTGGGCTCCCTCCCGGCTGGCTTTATGGTAATAATAAAATTCACCATATTTTCAGTCACAGGAGTCAAGATTCAAGGCCTTAATGTGGTGAATATTGTTTCTCCCATCTACTGAAAATCTCCTCTGGATATACTCTACCGTTCAAAAGTTTGGAGTCACTTAGAAATGTCCTTTAAAGAAAAGGACATCAAATTGATCAGAAATACAAGTCTGGACTATAAGCAATTAAGACATATCTATAACGAGTCTGGACTATAATCAATTAAGACATAACTACAACGAGTCTGGACTATAATCAATTAAGACATAACTATAACGAGTCTGGACTATAATCAATTAAGACATAACTATAACGAGTCTGGACTATTTTCAATTAAGTCATATTTTTAACGAGTCTGGACTATAATCAATTAAGACATATCTTTAACGAGTCTGGACTATAATCAATTAAGACATATTTTTAACGAGTCTGGACTATAATCAATTAAGACGTAACTATAACTAGTCTGGACTATATTCACTTAAGACATATCTATAACGAGTCTGGACTATAATCAATTAAGATATCTTTAACGAGTCTGGACTATATTCACTTAAGACATATATTTAACAAATCTGGACTATAATCAATTAAAACATATTTTTAACGAGTCTGGACTATAATCAATTAAGATATCTTTAACGAGTCTGGACTATAATCAATTAAGACATAACTATAACGAGTCTGGACTATATTCAATTAAGACATATATTTAACAAATCTGGACTATAATCAATTAAGACATATTTTTAACGAGTCTGGACTATAATCAATTAAGATATCTTTAACGAGTCTGGACAATAATCAATTAAGATATCTTTAACGAGTCTGGACTATAATCAATTAAGACATATCTATAACGAGTCTGGACTATAATCAATTAAGAAATATCTTTAACGAGTCTGGACTATGATCAAATAAGAAATATCATTAACGAGTCTGGACTATGATCAATTAAGACGTATCTATAACGAGTCTGGACTATAATCAATTAAGATATCTTTAACGAGTCTGGACGATAATCAATAAAGATATCTTTAACGAGTCTGGACTATAATCAATTAAGACATATCTATAACGAGTCTGGACTATAATCAATTAAGAAATATCTTTAACGAGTCTGGCCTATAATCAATTAAGATATCTTTAACGAGTCTGGACGATAATCAATAAAGATATCTTTAACGAGTCTGGACTATAATCAATTAAGACATATCTATAACGAGTCTGGACTATAATCAATTAAGACATATCTTTAACGAGTCTGGACTATAATCAATTAAGACATATCTTTAACGAGTCTGGACTATAATCAATTAAGACATATCTATAATGAGTCTGGACTGTGATCAATTAAGACATAACTATAACGAGTCTGGACTATAATCAATTAAGACATATATTTAACGAGTCTGGACTATAATCAATTAAGACGTATCTATAACGAGTCTGGACTATAATCAATTAAGAAGTATCTATAACGAGTCTGGACTATGATCAATTAAGACGTATCTATAACGAGTCTGGACTATGATCAATTAAGACGTATCTATAACGAGTCTGGACTATGATCAATTAAGACATATCTATAACGAGTCTGGACTATAATCAATTAAGACAGATCTATAACGAGTCTGGACTATAATCAATTAAGACATATCTATAACGAGTCTGGACTTTGATCAATTAAGACATATCTTTAACGAGTCTGGACTATGATCAATTAAGACATATCTTTAACGAGTCTGGACTATGATCAATTAAGACATATCTTTAACGAGTCTGGACTATAATCAATTAAGACATATCTATAACGAGTCTGGACTATAATCAATTAAGACATATTTTTAATGAGTCTGGACTATAATCAATTAAGACACATCTATAACGAGTCTGGACTATAATCAATTAAGACATAACTATAACGAGTCTGGACTATAATCAATTAAGACATATCTATAACGAGTCTGGGCTACGATCACATAAGACATAACTATAACGAGTCTGGACTATAATCAATTAAGACATATCTATAACGAGTCTGGACTATAATCAATTAAGACGTATCTATAACGAGTCTGGACTATAATCAATTAAGACATATCTATAATGAGTCTGGACTATGATAAATTAAGCCATATCTATAACAAGTCTGGACTATGATCAATTAAGACATATCTTTAACGAGTCTGGACTATGATCAATTAAGCCATATCTATAACGAGTCTGGACTATGATCAATTAAGCCATATCAATGCAGTTAAACAGGTTCATGTAAAATAATGAATTATGTAGGATTATATTTACGGCACTTCCAAATGCCGTTTCAGGATGATTATTACAGTCGTGTCAATCATGTTATATACAGTACTTAGGCTATTGTAACAAGGCATATGCCAGCATTGTAGGCCTACTGCCTTGGCCCAGAGGAATACTAGGCTTTCATGGCAACAATGGAGCTCATTTTGTCACGTATGAATCCTGGTTACGGTCCCTGTTGCAGCTGATTTTGTCACGTATGAATCCTGGTTAGCGTCCCTGTTGCAGCTGATTTTGTCACGTATGAGCCCTGGTTACAGTCCCTGTTGCAGCTCATGTTGTCATGTATGAGCCCTGGTTACAGTCCCTGTTGCAGCTGATTTTGTCACGTATGAATCCTGGTTAGCGTCCCTGTTGCAGCTGATTTTGTCACGTATGAGCCCTGGTTACAGTCCCTGTTGCAGCTCATTTTGTCACGTATGAGCCCTGGTTACAGTCCCTGTTGCAGCTCATTTTGTCACGTATGAGTCCTGGTTACAGTCCCTGTTGCAGCTCATTTTGTCACTTATGAGCCCTGGTTACAGTCCCTGTTGCAGCTGATGTTGTCACGTATGAGCCCTGGTTACAGTCCCTGTTACAGCTCATTTTGTCACGTATGAGTCCTGGTTACAGTCCCTGTTGCAGCTTTCACTTCCTTCCGCTACATTGGTGGCAGCGTTGGGATCACGTCCAGCTCACGTCCAGTTCTGTGATCTAGCGGCGGGAAGCATTCTGTTATTCAACATTGTGTTGGCTGTAATTATATTGATCTAGTGAACAGTGGATAAGGAAACAATGGGCGTGACGGTAAGTCCTCACTCCAGGTGTAATCAAGCCTTACATCAACGTTGCATGAAGCTGAATGGAAAGTGCCCATTGCCTTGACAAGTGATTCAGAAGAAAATCCTCTGTGACTGTAGTCTAATTGATATCATTTACCTTACCAGCGTGGAACCCAAAAACAAACACTTTCTACACATTTACAAAACAACCTGTTTTTTAAAAGTGTTATTACAACCGTGCTGTTCTGTTGTAACTGTCGTGTGTATGTCTAATAACCCAGTCTCTGAGTTCAGCACCATGGACAGTACCCAGTCTCTGTGAGTTCAGCACCATGGACAGTACCCAGTCTCTGTGAGTTCAGCACCATGGACAGTACCAAGTCTCTGTGAGATCAGCACCATGGACAGTACCAAGTCTCTGTGAGTTCAGCACCATGGACAGTACCACGTCTCTGTGAGTTCTGCACCATGGACAGTACCCAGTCTCTGCGAGTTCAGCACCATGGACAGTACCTAGTCTCTGTGAGTTCAGCACCATAGACAGTACCAAGTCTCTGTGAGTTCACTACCATGGACAGTACCCAGTCTCTGTGAGTTAAGCACCATGGACAGTACCACGTCTCTGTGAGTTCAGCACCATGGACAGTACCCAGCCAGTCTCTGTGCGTTCAGCACCATGGACAGTACCCAGTCTCTGAGTTAAGCACCATGGACAGCACCAAGTCTCTGTGAGTTCACTACCATGGACAGTACCAAGTCTCTGTGAGTTCACTACCATGGACAGCACCAAGTCTCTGTGAGTTCAGCACCATGGACAGTACCCAGTCTCTGTGAGTTCAGCACCATGGACAGTACCCAGTCTCTGTGAGTCCAGCACCATGGACAGTGATCCACATCCTGCGGGGAGACAGATAATGTCAGTGTGTTATAGCAGCAAAACACAACTTACATTTATCTTTTTTAAAGGATGCAAACCAGTCGTATGAATCACTGTTGAATCACATCCTGTTCTGATCTAATGAGATGGAAGGAGGGTTTCCCACGGCCCTGGAATCGAGGCCTTTCCCCAGGCATGAAGGACGAAGCTAGGCCCCTTTTGGTTCTCATTGGCGAAGACTGAGCTCAAGTTAGAGGTTATACGTCGGACTCTCCTATACCACTTTGCCCAACATGTTAAACCCCCAGAGGTTGTAAATAAACCATTTTTTAAAAGGTTATTACAGGGCTGTGAAACGTATAGCTGAACAGCTTCAGACTCAGCATTTCTCACCATTTATTTACAGAGAGCAATCTCCTGTTTCATAACGGCTGGTGTCCATTTATTTACAGTAGTTTGTTGATTTAATTGTTGCTTTTTCTTCAGTGGAAATACAGAATATGTATAAAAATGCCAAATATACCAAAAGCTAAATCAAGCCGAGACTATTTAACCACGTTAATCACTACTGAAACATGCAAACTACAAACATTTAACCAGTGAAAGATAATGAATACATGACAACTAGATACAAATATTGTATTAAAAATAATTAATACAAAAGTCAAAAGTTGGCTATAACATGAGTACAAACAAAGTGTGTGTTTGTGTGTGTGTGTGTGTGGTGTGTATTATAATTTCCCATCATAAAATGTATCCCCATTCCCCAATCAAATATCTTCATCGTTACAAAAATAATACTAAATATATCTGTATTTTTTTCTCCAATCTGGTAACCCTCACTGAATTCTCCAATCTGGTAGCCCTCACTGAATTCTCCAATCTGGTAGCCCTCACTGAATTCTCCAATCTGGTAACCCTCACTGAATTCTCCAATCTGGTAACCCTCACTGAATTCTCCAATCTGGTAACCCTCACTGAATTCTCCAATCTGGTAACCCTCACTGAATTCTACAATCTGGTAACCCTCACTGAATTCTCCAATCTGGTAGCCCTCACTGAATTCTCCCATCTGGTAGCCCTCACTGAATTCTCCCATCTGGTAACCCTCACTGAATTCTCCAATCTGGGAACCCTCACTGAATTCTCCAATCTGGTAACCCTCACTGAATTCTCCAATCTGGTAACCCTCACTGAATTCTCCAATCTGGTAGCCCTCACTGAATTCTCCAATCTGGTAACCCTCACTGAATTCTCCAATCTGGTAGCCCTCACTGAATTCTCCAATCTGGTAGCCCTCACTGAATTCTCCAATCTGGTAACCCTCACTGAATTCCACATAGCTTTGCATGAAATGCATTATGAAGGAAACTGTGTACTGTAGGCTCCACGAAATATGACATGTGTTATGAAGGAAACTGTGTACTGTAGGCTCCACGAAATATGACATGTGTTATGAAGGAAACTGTGTCATGTAGGCTCCACGAAATATGACATGTGTTATGAAGGAAACTGTGTCATGTAGGCTCCACGAAATATGACATGTGTTATGAAGGAAACTGTGTAATGTAGGATCCACGAAATATGACATGTGTTATGAAGGAAACTGTGTAATGTAGGCTCCATGAAATATGACATGTGTTATGAAGGAAACTGTGAAATGTAGGCTCCACGAAATATGACATGTGTTCTGAAGGAAACTGTGTAATGTAGGCTCCACGAAATATGACATGTGTTATGAAGGAAACTGTGTAATGTAGGCTCCACGAAATATGACATGTGTTATGAAGGAAACTGTGTAATGTAGGCTCCACGAAATATGACATGTGTTATGAAGGAAACTGTGTAATGTAGGCTCCACGAAATATGACATGTGTTATGAAGGAAACTGTGTACTGTAGGCTCCACGAAATATGACATGTGTTATGAAGGAAACTGTGTAATGTAGGCTCCACGAAATATGAAATGTGTTCAGAAGGAAACTGTGTAATGTAGGCTCCACGAAATATGACATGTGTTATGAAGGAAACTGTGTAATGTAGGCTTCATGAAATATGACATGTGTTATGAAGGAAACTGTGTAATGTAGGCTCCACGAAATATGACATGTGTTATGAAGGAAATCATAAAACGGAAAAAGAGGCTTTCTGACTATCAGTATCCTAAAGTATTTTTTTAAACCTTTATTTAACTAGGCAAGTTAGTTAAGAACAAATTCTTATTTACAATGACGGCCTACTGGGGAACAGTGGGTTAACTGCCTTGTTCAGGGGCAGAACGACAGATGTTTACCTTGTCAGCTCAGGGGATTCGATCTTCCAAACTTTGGGTTACTAGTCCAACATTCTAACCACTAGGCTACCTGCCGTCCTTCACTCTAACCACTAGGCTACCTGCCGTCCTTCACTCTAACCACTAGGCTACCTACCGTCCCTCCACTCTAACCACTAGGCTACCTGCCGTCCCTCCACTCTAACCACTAGGCTACCTGCCGTCCCTCCATTCTAACCACTAGGCTACCTGCCGTCCCTCCACTCTAACCACTAGGCTACCTGCCGTCCCTCCATTCTAACCACTAGGCTACCTGCCGTCCCTCCACTCTAACCACTAGGCTACTTGCCGTCCCTCTACTCTAACCACTAGGCTACCTGCCGTCCTTCACTCTAACCACTAGGCTACCTGACGTCCTTCACTCTAACCACTAGGCTACCTGCCGTCCTTCACTCTAACCACTAGGCTACCTGACGTCCCTACACTCTAACCACTAGGCTACCTACCGTCCCTCCACTCTAACCACTAGGCTACCTGCCGTCCCTCCACTCTAACCACTAGGCTACCTGCCGTCCCTCCACTCTAACCACTAGGCTACCTGCCGCCCCAAGTTAAGCGAAACAAGCATAGAAAACAGTATTGGTGTTTATAAAAAGAAAACTACAATGTAAGGCTACTATTATATTATAATTATTTTGGTGACAATCTGGTTGATTAACAATATTGGGTTGTTAACACTTTTATTTATATATATTTATATATATATAAACAAGTAAATGTGGGACACAAAAGAGTGTAGAACACCATTGTCCATCCTATCTAATAACCCCCCAAAATGTATTTTCCTACGAATTAAGTCGCACAAAAAATGTGATTCTTTTCACACGAATTAAGCCACACAGAAACGCAACAACATAAAAAAAAATGCGCGAAATCTGCTGAAATAGTTTTGGGTACATATTTGCACGAATTGAGTGTGAGATTGTGTTGCTTTATGCCAAGAAGTATAGCCCAGGATGTACTCGTCAATAACTCAGATTCACTTCGTTTGATTCACATATAACTTTTCAAGCTACTAAAACGTTAAATTAACACTTTATAGGCATCAGACTGACAGACTTTTCTTCCCAAAACGTCATAGGCTACCCCTCATAACGAATGGTGGAATAGTTTGGTGTGCTGTTTCAGTTAGGACCATTTAAATCACACCATTCACTTCCTGTTTAAAGTTACTACTAAACCTGCAGAGGGCAGAAGAACTCTTGCCTCGTGCTGTTCTGCATTCGTTACAATAATCATCTCGTCTTTTGTATTGCAAATGTGATTCTCATCAGCGACAATAAACGATAGTTCTGCTGTTGCCTAGGAGATGGGTTTGTTTCTTCAGCTTTTTTTTTTTTAGAATGAGATTCCTGTCAAACCTTTATATCCAGCTGCCCCCAAAACAACACGCTGCCATTATCTCTCATTCTCTCATTGGTTTTAGACACGTGTGCTTGTATTGGGTTTTATAATGAGGTAATGATTTGTTCAGCAGCTTGTAAATGCATGGAATGCATGCATGGAGTACAGTTCAATGTCCCGATTGATACGGCTGCATTCTAAAGCACAGCTATCCATCGCGGAGGGTTGAGCAGAGCAGAGCAGAGCATGGAGGCAGCGAGGTGGAGGGAGATATAGCGATAGACAAGAACACACCAGAGATTATACTTGATGCCCCTCTCGGCGAGATGGTTGAGTCCACGTCAAGGTTGCTACCGCTGCTGTGCTATCCTCAAATTCACGGTTCACTTTTAGCTGCGTTCTCAGCGTCTGGCAGAGCACCACGGATTGCTGTCTCTGGCTGAAAAGGAATTACTTCCCAACCGAAATACATGTTTACTTGTAAATATGAAAACTGTGCATAGAAACGGATACTACGCGGGATCTATCGAACTATCTGACATGGTCAATAGAAGATGCGTTAAATGCTGCCGGGCGGATTTAGTTCAATCTACAACCATGAGGATTAGAACTGGAATTATAGTCTGGAATCTCATATTTTCAATGATGTTCTCGTGTGTGAAAGGTACGTCATTGCAGTATTTATTCTTGTTCTGTTTTATTTTTTGGGGGGTCCGGGAGAAAAATCGATTGTAGCTTTCTGGACGTGCGCGGAAAATGCAAGGGGTTTTGGATGGAGTGCCAGGGACGCATTTTCTTCGGGCTGCGCTCAATGCAGGCTTTGAGCGGAGTCTCAATAGATATTCTTGCAGTACACTCATCAGAATAGCAAACGTGAGCTGCTTTGGTTAGTAACTCGTGGACTGTTGACTGACTGAGTAACGACCATTGCACTGCAGTTTTGTAATATAATATATCACGATATTTTTGTATTAACTTACAATAACCTAATTTTACATGATGGGTCATTTTGTGCTCTTTTTTTGTTGCGGGGTTTAATCTTGTGGATCTTTTCCTCCTGCAACGCTGGTTAAGTACCTTTACGGGCTCGTATAGTAGGCTAATGAACAACAATATGGAACCAATGTATCGAATGTTTGTCACAGACCTGCCAGCGCGTCCAGGTTGAGGACTTGGCGGTGGACTGTTTAGTAGTCTAATAGTGACGCTGCTGTAGGGGGCTACCACTTAGTGAATGCCCCCAATATTAAACAATTAGAGAACGAATTGATGAATCTTTATTCCTGAAAAAACAACAACTTTGAGACTATCTAGTTACCTGCTCAGGGGAATTGTCTTGTGATGTAATACAACAATACAGAAGCTATGTCACAGCCTACGGTGTATTGCGGTGGTAGGCTACAGATGAACATGTTGTATATTTGGAGACAGGAAAAGGAGCCTGTTTAAACGAGACTCTCTCGACATCTGCTATTTGGTTGAGAACTTCATTTCATGTCACATCAGTAAATTTCATTTTTCTCACTTTTGAACAAACAAAAAAAAACACATTGTTTTTTTCCCCCAGCTAAACTAATTGTTGCGCGTAGGCGTAAATGTTGGACAATATATTATATTTTCTATAATATGCGTATTATAATGGAATGAATTAAGATCAAGGGCAAGCTAATTACCCCTCCATGTGTATCCGTGACGCTTCATCATGCTTCCGTAATGCATTATGTCAACAACACCATTCTCTACAATGTGTCCAGTTACATCACTGTGTTTTCACTCCTTACTAACTTCTAGAGTGGATGAAATATGATCCTCACTAACCCCCCGTAGCTACTCCATATACTGTAGAGATGCGTTGTGATCCTGATACAGTATAATGCAGATACCAGTGTACATGTGGATTCCCCCCCCCCCCCCTGCAGTCATTTCTGCTGTCTGTCTACTGGGGGTGGATGAATGTGTTGCCTGCCTCCATCAGGGTTTCATCACCACCCACATTGGACAGACGAGGGAGAGAAGAGAGAAGAGAGAGGAGACTTCAAAACAGCCCTTCAGCTACTGGATTGACACTTGATGCAGACTTGGTGATGCATGACTGCATTACCTTTGAGGGGTCTGTGTGACTGTTTCAGACTGGAGAGCACCTAGGAAAGATGGCCCGGCTAGCATGAAGCCAAGGACAGGCCACCCATCTCTCTCTCTCTCTCTCTCTTTCTCTATATCTCTCTCTCTCTCTCTCTCCCCTCTCTCTCCCTCTCTCTCTCACCCTCTCTCTCCCCTCTCTCTCCCTCTCTCTCTCACCCTCTATCTCCCTCTCTCCCCCTCTCTTTCTCCCCCCCCCCCTCTCTCTCTCTCTCTCTCTCTCTCTCTCTCTCTCTCTCTCTCTCTCTCTCTCTCTCTCTCTCTCTCTCTCTCTCTCTCTCTCTCACTCTGGTTGGGAGTGGGACCAATGCCACGGGGCTTAACAAGGAAAAACAAGTTCCTCCCTGAGCTCCAGCAAATAATTACCAGTAATCTGGGAGTGGGTTAATCTATTCAGTGATCGAGAGGGAGTGAAAGAGAGAGACGGAGAGAGAGGTGGAGAAGAGAGAGGGAGGGAAAGAGAAAGACAGAGAGAGAGAGAGAGGTGGAGAAGAGAGTCGGGAGAAAGAGAGAGACAGAGGGAGGGAGAGGTGGAGAAGAGAGAGGGAGAGAATGAGAGAGACGGAGAGAGAGGTGGAGAAGAGAGAGGGAGGGGGAAGATGACTTGTAACTAGCTAGCTGTAGTGTGATTATGTAATCCAGGGCAGTTTGTCTGTGTAATTATATACTATCTTCTAAGTAGTATATATATACTCTATCTTTATCCTGCCCCACAGGTTCTCCATCTCTCTAGTGGCTGTAGAACCATCTCTACTCCCTTCACATCATGTTGAGGAACCATCTCTACTCCCTTCACCTTATGTAGAGGAACCATCTCTACTCCCTTCACACCATGTAGTAGAACCATCTCTTCTCCCTTCACATCATGTTGAGGAACCATCTCTACTCCCTTCACACCATGTAGTAGAACCATCTCTTCTCCCTTCACATCATGTTGAGGAACCATCTCTACTCCCTTCACATCATGTTGAGGAACCATCTCTACTCTCTTCACACCATGTTGAGGAACCATCTCAACTCCCTTCACATCATGTTGAGGAACCATCTCTACTCCCTTCACATCATGTTGAGGAACCATCTCTACTCCCTTCACACCATGTTGAGGAACCATCTCTACTCCCTTCACACCATGTTGAGGAACCATCTCTTCTTTCTTCACACCATGTTGAGGAACCATCTCTACTCCCTTCACATCATGTAGTAGAACCATCTCTTCTCCCTTCACACCATGTAGTAGAACCATCTCTACTCCCTTCACACCATGTAGTAGAACCATCTCTACTCCCTTCACACCATGTAGTAGAACCATCTCTACTCCCTTCACACCATGTAGTAGAACCATCTCTTCTCCCTTCACACCATGTTGAGGAACCATCTCTACTCCCTTCACACCATGTTGTAGAACCATCTCTTCTCCTTCACATCATGTTGAGGAACCATCTCTACTCCCTTCACACCATGTTGTAGAACCATCTCTTCTCCTTCACATCATGTTGAGGAACCATCTCTACTCCCTTCACATCATGTTGAGGAACCATCTCTACTCCCTTCACACCATGTAGTAGAACCATCTCTTCTCCCTTCACACCATGTAGTAGAACCATCTCTACTCCCTTCACACCATGTAGTGGAACCATCTCTACTCCCTTCACACCATGTTGTAGAACCATCTCTACTCCCTTCACACCATGTTGTAGAACCATCTCTACTCCCTTCACACCATGTAGTAGAACCATCTCTACTCCCTTCACACCATGTTGAGGAACCATCTCTACTCCCTTCACACCATGTTGAGGAACCATCTCTACTCCCTTCACATCATGTTGAGGAACCATCTCTACTCCCTTCACATCATGTTGAGGAACCATCTCTACTCCCTTCACACCATGTTGAGGAACCATCTCTACTCCCTTCACATCATGTTGAGGAACCATCTCTTCTCCCTTCACATCATGTTGAGGAACCATCTCTACTCCCTTCACATCATGTTGAGGAACCATCTCTACTCCCTTCACACCATGTTGAGGAACCATCTCTACTCCCTTCACACCATGTTGAGGAACCATCTCTACTCCCTTCACATCATGTAGTAAAACCATCTCTTCTCCCTTCACACCATGTTGAGGAACCATCTCTTCTCCCTTCACACCATGTTGAGGAACCATCTCTACTCCCTTCACATCATGTTGAGGAACCATCTCTACTCCCTTCACATCATGTAGTAGAACCATCTCTACTCCCTTCACACCATGTAGTAGAACCATCTCTACTCCCTTCACATCATGTTGAGGAACCATCTCTACTCCCTTCACATCATGTAGTAGAACCATCTCTACTCCCTTCACATCATGTTGAGGAACCATCTCTACTGCCTTCACATCATGTTGAGGAACCATCAATACTCCCTTCACACCATGTTGAGGAACCATCTCTACTCCCTTCACACCATGTTGAGGAACCATCTCTACTCCCTTCACACCATGTTGAGGAACCATCTCTACTCCCTTTACATCATGTTGAGGAACCATCTCTTCTCCCTTCACATCATGTTGAGGAACCATCTCTACTCCCTTCACATCATGTTGAGGAACCATCTCTACTCTCTTCACACCATGTTGAGGAACCATCTCAACTCCCTTCACATCATGTTGAGGAACCATCTCTACTCCCTTCACACCATGTTGAGGAACCATCTCTACTCCCTTCACACCATGTTGAGGAACCATCTCTACTCCCTTCACATCATGTTGAGGAACCATCTCTACTCCCTTCACATCATGTAGTAGAACCATCTCTACTCCCTTCACACCATGTAGTAGAACCATCTCTACTCCCTTCACATCATGTTGAGGAACCATCTGTACTCCCTTCACATCATGTTGAGGAACCATCTCTACTCCCTTCACATCATGTAGTAGAACCATCTCTACTCCCTTCACATCATGTTGAGGAACCATCTCTACTGCCTTCACATCATGTTGAGGAACCATCAATACTCCCTTCACACCATGTTGAGGAACCATCTCTACTCCCTTCACACCATGTTGAGGAACCATCTCTACTCCCTTCACATCATGTTGAGGAACCATCTCTACTCCCTTCACACCATGTTGAGGAACCATCTCTACTCCCTTTACATCATGTTGAGGAACCATCTCTTCTCCCTTCACATCATGTTGAGGAACCATCTCTACTCCCTTCACATCATGTTGAGGAACCATCTCTACTCTCTTCACACCATGTTGAGGAACCATCTCAACTCCCTTCACATCATGTTGAGGAACCATCTCTACTCCCTTCACACCATGTTGAGGAACCATCTCTTCTTTCTTCACACCATGTTGAGGAACCATCTCTACTCCCTTCACATCATGTAGTAGAACCATCTCTTCTCCCTTCACACCATGTAGTAGAACCATCTCTACTCCCTTCACACCATGTAGTAGAACCATCTCTACTCCCTTCACACCATGTAGTAGAACCATCTCTACTCCCTTCACACCATGTAGTAGAACCATCTCTACTCCCTTCACACCATGTAGTAGAACCATCTCTACTCCCTTCACACCATGTAGTGGAACCATCTCTACTCCCTTCACACCATGTTGTAGAACCATCTCTACTCCCTTCACACCATGTTGTAGAACCATCTCTACTCCCTTCACACCATGTAGTAGAACCATCTCTACTCCCTTCACACCATGTAGTAGAACCATCTCTTCTCCCTTCACACCATGTTGAGGAACCATCTCTACTCCCTTCACATCATGTTGAGGAACCATCTCTACTCCCTTCACATCATGTTGTAGAACCATCTCTACTCCCTTCACATCATGTTGAGGAACCATCTCTACTCCCTTCACACCATGTAGTAGAACCATCTCTACTCCCTTCACACCATGTAGTGGAACCATCTCTACTCCCTTCACACCATGTTGTAGAACCATCTCTACTCCCTTCACACCATGTTGTAGAACCATCTCTACTCCCTTCACACCATGTAGTAGAACCAACTCTACTCCCTTCACACCATGTAGTAGAACCATCTCTTCTCCCTTCACACCATGTTGAGGAACCATCTCTACTCCCTTCACATCATGTTGAGGAACCATCTCTACTCTCTTCACACCATGTTGAGGAACCATCTCAACTCCCTTCACATCATGTTGAGGAACCATCTCTACTCCCTTCACACCATGTTGAGGAACCATCTCTTCTTTCTTCACACCATGTTGAGGAACCATCTCTACTCCCTTCACATCATGTAGTAGAACCATCTCTTCTCCCTTCACACCATGTAGTAGAACCATCTCTACTCCCTTCACACCATGTAGTAGAACCATCTCTACTCCCTTCACACCATGTAGTAGAACCATCTCTACTCCCTTCACACCATGTAGTAGAACCATCTCTTCTCCCTTCACACCATGTAGTAGAACCATCTCTACTCCCTTCACACCATGTAGTGGAACCATCTCTACTCCCTTCACACCATGTTGTAGAACCATCTCTACTCACTTCACACCATGTTGTAGAACCATCTCTACTCCCTTCACACCATGTAGTAGAACCATCTCTACTCCCTTCACACCATGTAGTAGAACCATCTCTTCTCCCTTCACACCATGTTGAGGAACCATCTCTACTCCCTTCACATCATGTTGAGGAACCATCTCTACTCCCTTCACATCATGTTGTAGAACCATCTCTACTCCCTTCAAATCATGTTGAGGAACCATCTCTACTCCCTTCACACCATGTAGTAGAACCATCTCTACTCCCTTCACACCATGTAGTGGAACCATCTCTACTCCCTTCACACCATGTTGTAGAACCATCTCTACTCCCTTCACACCATGTTGTAGAACCATCTCTACTCCCTTCACACCATGTAGTAGAACCATCTCTACTCCCTTCACGCCATGTAGTAGAACCATCTCTTCTCCCTTCACACCATGTTGAGGAACCATCTCTACTCCCTTCACATCATGTTGAGGAACCATCTCTACTCCCTTCACATCATGTTGTAGAACCATCTCTACTCCCTTCACATCATGTTGAGGAACCATCTCTACTCCCTTCACACCATGTAGTGGAACCATCTCTACTCCCTTCACATCATGTTGTAGAACCATCTCTACTCCCTTCACATGATGTTGAGGAACCATCTCTACTCCCTTCACACCATGTTGAGGAACCATCTCTACTCCCTTCACACCATGTTGAGGAACCATCTCTACTCCCTTCACACCATGTTGAGGAACCATCTCTACTCCCTTCACATCATGTTGAGGAACCATCTCTTCTCCCTTCACATCATGTTGAGGAACCATCTCTACTCCCTTCACACCATGTTGAGGAACCATCTCTACTCCCTTCACATCATGTTGAGGAACCATCTCTTCTCCCTTCACATCATGTTGAGGAACCATCTCTACTCCCTTCACATCATGTTGAGGAACCATCTCTACTCTCTTCACACCATGTTGAGGAACCATCTCAACTCCCTTCACATCATGTTGAGGAACCATCTCTACTCCCTTCACACCATGTTGAGGAACCATCTCTACTCCCTTCACACCATGTTGAGGAACCATCTCTACTCCCTTCACATCATGTTGAGGAACCATCTCTACTCCCTTCACATCATGTAGTAGAACCATCTCTACTCCCTTCACACCATGTAGTAGAACCATCTCTACTCCCTTCACATCATGTTGAGGAACCATCTGTACTCCCTTCACATCATGTTGAGGAACCATCTCTACTCCCTTCACATCATGTAGTAGAACCATCTCTACTCCCTTCACATCATGTTGAGGAACCATCTCTACTGCCTTCACATCATGTTGAGGAACCATCAATACTCCCTTCACACCATGTTGAGGAACCATCTCTACTCCCTTCACACCATGTTGAGGAACCATCTCTACTCCCTTCACATCATGTTGAGGAACCATCTCTACTCCCTTCACACCATGTTGAGGAACCATCTCTACTCCCTTTACATCATGTTGAGGAACCATCTCTTCTCCCTTCACATCATGTTGAGGAACCATCTCTACTCCCTTCACATCATGTTGAGGAACCATCTCTACTCTCTTCACACCATGTTGAGGAACCATCTCAACTCCCTTCACATCATGTTGAGGAACCATCTCTACTCCCTTCACACCATGTTGAGGAACCATCTCTTCTTTCTTCACACCATGTTGAGGAACCATCTCTACTCCCTTCACATCATGTAGTAGAACCATCTCTTCTCCCTTCACACCATGTAGTAGAACCATCTCTACTCCCTTCACACCATGTAGTAGAACCATCTCTACTCCCTTCACACCATGTAGTAGAACCATCTCTACTCCCTTCACACCATGTAGTAGAACCATCTCTTCTCCCTTCACACCATGTAGTAGAACCATCTCTACTCCCTTCACACCATGTAGTGGAACCATCTCTACTCCCTTCACACCATGTTGTAGAACCATCTCTACTCCCTTCACACCATGTTGTAGAACCATCTCTACTCCCTTCACACCATGTAGTAGAACCATCTCTACTCCCTTCACACCATGTAGTAGAACCATCTCTTCTCCCTTCACACCATGTTGAGGAACCATCTCTACTCCCTTCACATCATGTTGAGGAACCATCTCTACTCCCTTCACATCATGTTGTAGAACCATCTCTACTCCCTTCACATCATGTTGAGGAACCATCTCTACTCCCTTCACACCATGTAGTAGAACCATCTCTACTCCCTTCACACCATGTAGTGGAACCATCTCTACTCCCTTCACACCATGTTGTAGAACCATCTCTACTCCCTTCACACCATGTTGTAGAACCATCTCTACTCCCTTCACACCATGTAGTAGAACCAACTCTACTCCCTTCACACCATGTAGTAGAACCATCTCTTCTCCCTTCACACCATGTTGAGGAACCATCTCTACTCCCTTCACATCATGTTGAGGAACCATCTCTACTCTCTTCACACCATGTTGAGGAACCATCTCAACTCCCTTCACATCATGTTGAGGAACCATCTCTACTCCCTTCACACCATGTTGAGGAACCATCTCTTCTTTCTTCACACCATGTTGAGGAACCATCTCTACTCCCTTCACATCATGTAGTAGAACCATCTCTTCTCCCTTCACACCATGTAGTAGAACCATCTCTACTCCCTTCACACCATGTAGTAGAACCATCTCTACTCCCTTCACACCATGTAGTAGAACCATCTCTACTCCCTTCACACCATGTAGTAGAACCATCTCTTCTCCCTTCACACCATGTAGTAGAACCATCTCTACTCCCTTCACACCATGTAGTGGAACCATCTCTACTCCCTTCACACCATGTTGTAGAACCATCTCTACTCACTTCACACCATGTTGTAGAACCATCTCTACTCCCTTCACACCATGTAGTAGAACCATCTCTACTCCCTTCACACCATGTAGTAGAACCATCTCTTCTCCCTTCACACCATGTTGAGGAACCATCTCTACTCCCTTCACATCATGTTGAGGAACCATCTCTACTCCCTTCACATCATGTTGTAGAACCATCTCTACTCCCTTCAAATCATGTTGAGGAACCATCTCTACTCCCTTCACACCATGTAGTAGAACCATCTCTACTCCCTTCACACCATGTAGTGGAACCATCTCTACTCCCTTCACACCATGTTGTAGAACCATCTCTACTCCCTTCACACCATGTTGTAGAACCATCTCTACTCCCTTCACACCATGTAGTAGAACCATCTCTACTCCCTTCACACCATGTAGTAGAACCATCTCTTCTCCCTTCACACCATGTTGAGGAACCATCTCTACTCCCTTCACATCATGTTGAGGAACCATCTCTACTCCCTTCACATCATGTTGTAGAACCATCTCTACTCCCTTCACATCATGTTGAGGAACCATCTCTACTCCCTTCACACCATGTAGTGGAACCATCTCTACTCCCTTCACATCATGTTGTAGAACCATCTCTACTCCCTTCACATGATGTTGAGGAACCATCTCTACTCCCTTCACACCATGTTGAGGAACCATCTCTACTCCCTTCACACCATGTTGAGGAACCATCTCTACTCCCTTCACACCATGTTGAGGAACCATCTCTACTCCCTTCACATCATGTTGAGGAACCATCTCTACTCCCTTCACATCATGTTGAGGAACCATCTCTACTCCCTTCACACCATGTTGAGGAACCATCTCTACTCCCTTCACATCATGTTGAGGAACCATCTCTTCTCCCTTCACATCATGTTGAGGAACCATCTCTACTCCCTTCACATCATGTTGAGGAACCATCTCTACTCCCTTCACACCATGTTGAGGAACCATCTCTACTCCCTTCACACCATGTTGAGGAACCATCTCTACTCCCTTCACATCATGTAGTAAAACCATCTCTTCTCCCTTCACACCATGTTGAGGAACCATCTCTACTCCCTTCACATCATGTAGTAGAACCATCTCTACTCCCTTCACATCATGTTGAGGAACCATCTCTACTCCCTTCACATCATGTTGAGGAACCATCTCTACTCCCTTCACATCATGTAGTAGAACCATCTCTACTCCCTTCACATCATGTTGAGGAACCATCTCTACTGCCTTCACATCATGTTGAGGAACCATCAATACTCCCTTCACACCATGTTGAGGAACCATCTCTACTCCCTTCACACCATGTTGAGGAACCATCTCTACTCCCTTCACATCATGTTGAGGAACCATCTCTACTCCCTTCACACCATGTTGAGGAACCATCTCTACTCCCTTTACATCATGTTGAGGAACCATCTCTTCTCCCTTCACATCATGTTGAGGAACCATCTCTACTCCCTTCACACCATGTTGAGGAACCATCTCTACTCCCTTCACATCATGTTGAGGAACCATCTCTACTCCCTTCACACCATGTAGTAGAACCATCTCTACTCCCTTCACATCATGTTGAGGAACCATCTCTACTCCCTTCACATCATGTTGAGGAGCCATCTCTACTCCGATCACATCATGTAGTAGCACCATCTCTACTCCCTTCACATCATGTTGAGGAACCATCTCTTCTCCCTTCACATCATGTTGAGGAACCATCTCTACTCCCTTCACACCATGTTGAGGAACCATCTCTACTCCCCTCACATCCAGTTGAGGAACCAACACTCTACTCCCTTCACATCATGTTGAGGAACCATCTCTACTCCCTTCACATCATGTTGAGGAACCATCTCTACTCCCTTCACACCATGTTGAGGAACCATCTCTACTCCCTTCACACCATGTTGAGGAACCATCTCTACTCCCTTCACATCATGTTGAGGAACCATCTCTACTCTCTTCACATCATGTAGTAGAACCATCTCTACTCCCTTCACACCATGTTGAGGAACAATCTCTACTCCCTTCACATCATGTTGTGGAACCAAGTGTGCTTTATTGGCATGGGGAACCATATGTTTACATTACCAAAGCAAGTGAAATAAACAATCATCAGAAATGAAGTCAACAATCAGAAATGGTAAATGGTGTTGCATGCAGTCAGGACTGGAGATGAGGTGTTGGATGGAGTCAGGACTGGAGATGAGGTGTTTGATGGAGTCAGGACTGGAGATGAGGTGTTGGATGGAGTCAGGACTGGAGATGAGGTGTTGGATGGAGTCAGGACTGGAGATGAGGGTTGGATGGAGTCCAGGCGACTGAGAGAGGTGTTGGAAGCCAGTCAGGAAGGAGGAGATGTCGTGGATGAGGGCAAGATTGGAGATGAGGTGTGGATGGAGTCAGGACTGGAGATGATGTGTTGGAGGGAGTCAGGACCTGGAGATGAGGTGTTGGATGGAGTCAAGGACTGAGGTGATGGTGTTGGATTGAGTCAGGATGGAGATGAGGTGTTGGATGGATTCAGGATGGAGATGAGGTGTTGGATGGAGTCAGGACTGGAGATGAGGGTTGGATGGAGTCCAGGACTGGAGATGAGGTGTTGGATGGAGTCAGGACTGGAGGTGAGGTGGATGGAGTCAGGACTGGAGATGAGGTGTGGATGGAGTCAGGACTGGAGATGAGGTGTTGGATGGAGTCAGGACTGGAGATGAGGTGTTGGATGGAGTCAGGACTGGAGATGAGGTGTTGGATGGAGTCAGGACTGGGGACGAGGTGTTGGATGCAGTCAGGACTGGGGGTGAGGTGTTGGATGGAGTCAGGACTGGAGATGAGGTGTTGGATGGAGTCAGGACTGGAGATGAGGTGTTGGATGGAGTCAGGACTGGAGATGAGGTGTTGGATGGAGTCAGGACTGGAGATGAGGTGTTGGATGGAGTCAGGACTGGAGATGAGGTGTTGGATGGAGTCAGGACTGGAGATGAGGTGTTGGATGGAGTCAGGACTGGAGATGAGGTGTTGGATGGAGTCAGGACTGGAGATGAGGTGTTGGATGGAGTCAGGACTGGAGATGAGGTGTTGGATGGAGTCAGGACT
>NW_024061405.1:0-135682 GCF_016432855.1 Salvelinus namaycush | reverse complement strand
TCCCATAACATACCACAGCAAGTAGTAAGCCTGTGAAATAACTATGTTGTAATGTTAGAAAGGTTTCCTACAAAGCAGCGGACAGATAACTACAGAAACTAGCAGTGCAATTATTATTTTATGATAAGAAGCAGCATTAAATTAAACATTTCAAGGTTTTGAAGTAATAATTAAAAACATATGAATACAATATACAAAAATAATTACTGGTTAAAAAAAGAAAGATTTCTGTACATGAACAACACATCTACAGCAGTGGAGGCCGCTGACGGGGACGGCTCATAATAATGGCCTGAACAGAGCAAATGGAATGGCATCAAACACATGTAAGCCATGTGTGCTGTATTTGATACCGCTCCAGTCATTACCATGAGCCCGTCCTCCCCAATTAAGGTGCCACCAACCTCCTGTGTTCTACAGTTCAAGTAGATGATCAGCACCCTTTGGTGTAATGTAACTTTTCCTCAATTACTCCCCCCAAAATATTCCAGAGGCCAAACTCTAATGCACGTCATTTAATGCATTAAATACAGTACTTTGATATTTCACTCTAGTCTCCAGTGTATACCGCTGGATAACTAAGTAATTCAAGTATCTTGTAACATCATCAAATCATTTCACATTTAGTTTTCACCTTGCATGCGGTGGCGTAAGCACATACACATTGACAGAGAGCGATGCTGGTATTTGGGATCATTCTTAAAGCCCAACAATTGGAAACCTGTAAACCACATTAGTGTTGTAAAAATACATAACCCTTTAGAGTGGCCAAGATGCCAGTCTTTGTACCAAAAACCTTGGCAGCCATTTTGTAGGCCTTACGCTCACCAATGTGTTGCTGTGACTGCTTAGGAAAACTCCACCCAAAACATTTTTGGACTATATCAACAATGGACTAATGAAACACATAGCAAAATATAGTTTTTGAGTTAAGTTAAGACCTAATTTGCACAGTGAAAAGCAGTGGTTTTTAAACCTCTCTTGGAGCCAGGTACAGGTCAGTAACACGCTAGAGGAGCCAGGTCAGTAACACGCTAGAGGAGCCAGGTCAGTAACACGCTAGAGGAGCCAGGTCAGTAACACGCTAGAGGAGCCAGGTCAGTAACACGCTAGAGGAGCCAGGTCAGTAACACGCTAGAGGAGCCAGGTCAGTAACACGCTAGAGGAGCCAGGTCAGTAACACGCTAGAGAGCCAGGTCAGTAACACGCTAGAGGAGCCAGGTCAGTAACACGCTAGAGGAGCCAGGTCAGTAACACGCTAGAGGAGCCAGGTCAGTAACACGCTAGAGGAGCCAGGTCAGTAACACGCTAGAGGAGCCAGGTCAGTAACACGCTAGAGGAGCCAGGTCAGTAACACGCTAGAGGAGCCAGGTCAGTAACACGCTAGAGGAGCCAGGTCAGTAACACACTAGAGGAGCCAGGTCAGTAACACGCTAGAGGAGCCAGGTCAGTACACGCTAAGGAGCCAAGGTCAGGCCAAGGTCAGTAACAGCTAGAGAGCCAGGTCAGTAACACGCTAGAGGAGCCAGGTCAGTAACACGCTAGAGGAGCCAGGTCAGTAACACGCTAGAGGAGCCAGGTCAGTAACACGCTAGAGGAGCCAGGTCAGTAACACGCTAGAGGAGCCAGGTCAGTAACACGCTAGAGGAGCCAGGTCAGTAACACGCTAGAGGAGCCAGGTCAGTAAACACGCTAGAGGAGCCAGGTCAGTAACACGCTAGAGGAGCCAGGTCAGTAACACGCTAGAGGAGCCAGGTCAGTAACACGCTAGAGGAGCCAGGTCAGTAACACGCTAGAGGAGCCAGGTCAGTAACACGCTAGAGGAGCCAGGTCAGTAACACGCTAGAGGAGCCAGGTCAGTAACACGCTAGAGGAGCCAGGTCAGTAACACGCTAGAGGAGCCAGGTCAGTAACACGCTAGAGGAGCCAGGTCAGTAACACGCTAGAGGAGCCAGGTCAGTAACACACTAGAGGAGCCAGGTCAGTAACACGCTAGAGGAGCCAGGTCAGTAACACGCTAGAGGAGCCAGGTCAGTAACACGCTAGAGGAGCCAGGTCAGTAACACGCTAGAGGAGCCAGGTCAGTAACACGCTAGAGGAGCCAGGTCAGTAACACGCTAGAGGAGCCAGGTCAGTAACACGCTAGAGGAGCCAGGTCAGTAACACGCTAGAGGAGGCCAGGTCAGTAACACGCTAGAGGAGCCAGGTCAGTAACACGCTAGAGGAGCCAGGTCAGTAACACGCTAGAGGAGCCAGGTCAGTAACACGCTAGAGGAGCCAGGTCAGTAACACGCTAGAGGAGCCAGGTCAGTAACACGCTAGAGGAGCCAGGTCAGTAACACGCTAGAGGAGCCAGGTCAGTAACACGCTAGAGGAGCCAGGTCAGTAACACGCTAGAAGTGCAACCGAGAAGCGTATCGATTTCTCTTCCACATCATGACTTATTACCAACACCAGTTTCTGAAATGTGTCTTCATGGGAAACCTTTCCGCTCCCACAGATATCATTCACCTATGATCAACTGTTTTCCCTTTTCCTACGGATACCGTTTTTACCCAATCCCTACGGAGCCAGCGAAACTCTCAAAATCAGATACCGTTTTTACCCAATCCCTACGGAGCCAGCGAAACTCTCAAAATCAGATACCGTTTTTACCCAATCCCTACGGAGCCAGCGAAACTCTCAAAATCAGATACCGTTTTTACCCAATCCCTACGGAGCCAGCGTCACTCTCAAAATCAGATACCGTTTTTACCCAATCCCTACGGAGCCAGCGAAACTCTCAAAAATCAGACATATATTCTTAAATACTTAGTGCTAAAAGTAGAGTAACATCAGAATTGCTACTCAGTCCCAATAGTCAACAGATATATTAGTTAATATATAAATAACATTGAGATATAATAAAGTAATGGGTGGAGCGATTACCAAGGTAGCTCAATCTTTCTATGGAAGATGGACTAGAAAAATAAATATGAGAGGTACCTAACTCCCACCACAGGAGGGCACTAAAACAGAAGACAACACTGCTTCCCGGAGTCCTCTGATAGTTATCGGTGTCCCACAGTCCAATCATGAGGAACTCGAGGGTGAAGTTTCCCCTAGGATCAGCTTCCCTTCCCCCAGTCCTAACCTTAACAATTAGTGGGGGAAATTAAAAACTGTCCTAAGATCAGAGTCTAGGGGCAACTTCGCCCTACATGATGAGGCACTTAAAGGAGGAATCGTATAGACTAGCATTCATTCACTAGTAATAAGGCGAAGCACCAGTGGTATGAAACCAACAGGTCATACAGAAGAAACCCTGAGAGTCAGTGGGGAGTAAAGCCAGAGCCAGCGCAGTCAGAGCACGTTTAGCCGGAGAGAAACATTTGTCCATTCCTCTCGGGCCACTAGGCAGCCTTTCAGGTTATAACTAACAGCCACGCCCACTCTAAAAGGTCCCCAGACTTCTAATTGGTCAGTGGTTGGCCGATGTCCAGCCTCCTCTGGGCGGAGCCTCGTCGGCGGGCCACGGGGGTTGTGGTGGCCGTTCCCAGGGTCCCCGGCGTCTGGAAGAAGGCCTTGGAGCCACCGCCAGCTGCCGCCTCCTTGGGAGTCTGTGGTGTCTGTGGAGGAGAGACAAGAGAGTGAGGCCCTGAAACCACACAGTTTAAGGAACACTGCATCTGCCGAGCATCTCACTCCAGATGAATAATCAACTCTGGCAGTAGAGTATCACTGTGACAGTATTCCATCTACCCCTCACCCCCTCTTCCAAATACCAGCCTTATAAAATACCACTCAACTCAATTCTAAGAAACACAATGTTTTCCAGTGAAGGAAACATTTCAGCTTGAACGTGGGCACTGTGAAACATAGCTATGCATTTCTAAGCAGAGCAAGAGAACAACCTCAATTTGGAAACGGACCACTTGTATACAGTCTTCATTCCATCAATGTTAGGAGAGGGAGTGCATAGCAGGAATGGGAGACCGTGTAGATGGCTGATTCATTTGTTACGGATGTACACGTTGGCTCGTCCAATCATTAATAATGTCCCTTCATTTGGCGCTGAAAGTCTAACGAGGGAGTCTGTGTCCAAAATGGTACCCTATTCCCTACATAATGCACTACTTTAGACAAACGTCCTATGGGCTCTGGTCAAAAGTAGTGAGTTATAGCTATAGGGAATAGAGTCCAATTTGGGATGCAACCGGAGTCTGAGAAGTGTCTTCGAGGCACAGAGTGACGTCATCAGAGAGACATCATCAGAGCGACGTCATCAGAGCGACGTCATCAGAGCTATATTGGGGAGTTTGTCTTTTAATGACCAAAAGAAATCATGAACTCTGCTGAGGTGAATAAAGCTATATTTTCCTTTCCGGGGATAATCTTTTTAAAGCAGACGAAAGCTGAACTGCTGTGGAGTAGTTAAACATGATAAACGGAATTTGACGGTGGCATTTCCAGTGTTTGTCTGCTACACAAAAAGGTCATACATCATGTGACTGGATTTAACAGCTTTCCAAATATAATCTGATCCATGTGAAGTGGTTAAGGCACTGTCTGTCTGTCTGTCTGTCTCTTCCTGCCTGCCTGTCTATCTATCTATCTTCCTTCCTGTCTATCTGTCTGTCTATCTTCCTGTCTGTCTATCTTCCTGCCTGCCTGCCTGTCTTCCTGCCTGCCTGCCTGTCTTCCTGCCTGCCTGTCTTCTTGCTTGTCTCACCTGTGTCTCTGTCTGGATGAAGGTCAGAGGCGGCCTGGACTCCAAGGGAGAATGTGGAGGTATGGGTGCCGACCCGAACAGCCTGTGCTGCTCTGGACTGGATAGGGCCGGCGCCACTGCCACCCCATTGAACTCCGGGGCTCCGGCCACTGCGTAGGGCCCGGCGGATCCCACCACGAAGCAGGCGGGGGACATCATGGCAGACATGTTGAAATTGAGATTGGCATCGCCCCTGTTGGCCATGAGTGGGTAGGGGGAGAGGGTGGAGGAGGACACGAGGACATAGGGCAGGGTGCCAGCAGGTAGAGTCAGGCCGCCTGTCGTCTGACCAGCAGAGAGGAGGAAGTTGAGACTGTTGAGACCTGGAGGGGAAAGGGGTGAGTGAGGACGAGTCATCTGTGAAAAATGGCACCCTATTCCCTATTTAGTGCACTACTTTAGACCAGCGCCCAACGGAACCCTGAGGGGGAGTGGACATCGCTTCAACCAACAGGAGACGAGGTGTCGCCAACAATCACAACAACATCTAGAAAAATAGGTGTGATCGTCACTCACAATGCTTTTATCCTTGAAAGACATGGGACTGAGGTCACTACGTTAAGGACACTGCTCCTAAGAAGACCTTACAACAAGTCTATCAGCACGTCCTGTACAGTCCAATATCCATCCTGGCACAGAGTCTAAGGTCAGGTTTCAGACACGCATACAAAAAAAATAATGCTAGTGTGGATAAGAGACTTTAACTGAGCAACACTGCAACACTGACTGACTGGCACGAGTTGTTTTTAACATAGCATACCTGCAGAGTTAGGCACATAGAGGTAGTGTGAAGGCTGGACCAGGTTGTTGTGGGGGCTCTGTCTGCCCACCTCCCCGTCTCTGAGGACTCTCAATGGGGCCTCTTCCCTGATGAGCCCCCCTGGGTGCCCCAGGGAGCTGGTCCTTGGGCTGGTGGTCATCTGATAGCTGTTTCCCTCCACACTCCTCTAGGAAAAGAAAAACAAGAGACATGAGAGGAGGAGGGTGAAGTTGCTCCTAGACGCTGATCTTGGGTCAGTGTTGTATTTCCCCCACTAATAACTAAGGTTAGGATTGAGGGAGGGGAAGCTGATCCTAGAAATGTACCTACACTCTTAGAAAAAGGGGTCCCAAAAGGGTTCTTCAGCTGTCCCCATAGGAGAACCCTTTTGGTTCCAGGTAGAACCCGCTGTACGGGTATAGCCCGAAGAACCCTATAAGGTTCTAGATGGCACCTTTGCATTCTAAGAGTGTAGGGAAACTTCCTCCCCGGAGCCTGATGCGTGTGAAAAGGAAGATCAAATCAAACTTTATTTGTCACATGCCCCCGAATACAACAAGTGTAGACCTTACCGTGAAATCCTGACTTACAAGCCCTTAACCAACAGTGCAGTTCAAGAAGAGTTAAGAAAATATTTACCAAATAAACTAAAGTAAAAAATAACAAAAAGTAACAAAATAACAATAACGAGGCTATATACCTGTACCGAGTCAATGTCCAGGGGTACAGGTTAGAGGTCATTTGTACATGTAGGTAGGGGTGAAGTGACTATGCATAGATAAACAGCGAGTAGCAGCAGCGTACAAAAGGGAGGAGGGGGTCAATGTAATAGTCCGGTGGCCATTTGATTAATTGTTCAGCAGTCTTATGGCTTGGGGGTAGAAGCTGTTAAGGAGCCTTTTGGTCCAAGACTTTGCGCTCCGGTACCGCTTGCCGTGCGGTAGCAGAGAAAACAGTCTATAACTTGGGTGACTGGAGTCGGACAATTTTTTGGGCTTTCCTCTGACACCGCCTAGTATATAGGTCCTGGATGGTAGGAAGCTTGGCCCCCGTGATGTACTGGGCCGTACACACTACCCTCTGTAGCACCTTACGGTCAGATGCCGAGCAGTTGCCATACTAGGCAGTGATGCAACCAGTCAGGATGCTCTCGATGGTGCAGCTGTAGAACTTTTTGAGGATCTGGGGACCCATGCCAAACCTTTTCAGTCTCCTGGGGGGAAAAGGTGTTGTCGTGCCCTCTTCACAACTGTCTTGGTGTGTTCGGACCATGATAGTTTGTTGGTGATGTGGACACCAAGGCACTTGAAACTCTCGACCCACTACACTACAGTTAATGGGGGCCTGTTCGGCCGGCCTTTTCCTGTAGTCCACGATCAGCTCCTGTTCTTCAGTTTTTAATGTGACCCTCCCACAGCCCAATGCTGCAGCGCTCCCTGGTGCATCCCATCATTCATTTACCATGAGCTTTGATCACATTTCCCTCTCAAATAATGAGCCATGAAATTGCATGACTCATCTACAAAAATGATAGCTCTGTTTTGCTAATTTTTCAAGCAAACGTAATGTGAACTGCTATGCTTACTCTGCAGAGGATTTTGTGACTGCTTCAGGTGAATGTACTAGACTACTGGTAGGTAAGAAATACTGTGTGGATTTGAGCACACACACCATGACTTCTCTAGCTCCTCAATTTGAATGGAAGTGAGAGGCTGAGATTAATAGTCTGGGGTTTGGTACAATTACAAATATCACATGCCTCACCAAAATGATAATGACATTGTGTTTAATTACAACTTAGAATACTTTTATCCTAGTCAGTGAGCATGCAGTGATTCATATTTTAATTTAATGCTTCGCTTTCGGGAATCATTAACAAGATTTTCTGCATTTTCTGAATTAAATCACAGAATGTATGATGATGAAATATACTGAAATAATGTTGTCCTTGTACTACTTCAATGTCATCATAATGTCCTCTACTACTTCAATGTCATCATAATGTCCTCTACTACTTCAATGTCATCATAATGTCCTCTACTACTTCAATGTCATCATAATGTCCTTGTACTACTTCAATGTCATCATAATGTCCTCTACTACTTCAATGTCTTCATAATGTCCTCTACTACTTCAATGTCATCATAATGTCCTCTACTACTTCAATGTCTTCATAATGTCCTCTACTACTTCAATGTCTTCATAATGTCCTCTACTACTTCAATGTCATCATAATGTCCTCTACTACTTCAATGTCATCATAATGTCCTCTACTACTTCAATGTCATCATAATGTCCTCTACTACTTCAATGTCTTCATAATGTCCTCTACTACTTCAATGTCTTCATAATGTCCTTGTACTACTTCAATGTCTTCATAATGTCCTCTACTACTTCAATGTCTTCATAATGTCCTCTACTACTTCAATGTCATCATAATGTCCTCTACTACTTCAATGTCATCATAATGTCCTTGTACTACTTCAATGTCATCATAATGTCCTTGTACTACTTCAATGTCATCATAATGTCCTCTACTACTTCAATGTCTTCATAATGTCCTCTACTACTTCAATGTCATCATAATGTCCTCTACTACTTCAATGTCATCATAATGTCCTCTACTACTTCAATGTCTTCATAATGTCCTTGTACTACTTCAATGTCATCATAATGTCCTCTACTACTTCAATGTCTTCATAATGTCCTCTACTACTTCAATGTCATCATAATGTCCTTGTACTACTTCAATGTCTTCATAATGTCCTTGTACTACTTCAATGTCATCATAATGTCCTTGTACTACTTCAATGTCATCATAATGTCCTCTACTACTTCAATGTCATCATAATGTCCTCTACTACTTCAATGTCTTCATAATGTCCTCTACTACTTCAATGTCTTCATAATGTCCTTGTACTACTTCAATGTCATCATAATGTCCTCTACTACTTCAATGTCTTCATAATGTCCTCTACTACTTCAATGTCTTCATAATGTCCTCTACTACTTCAATGTCTTCATAATGTCCTCTACTACTTCAATGTCATCATAATGTCCTTGTACTACTTCAATGTCATCATAATGTCCTCTACTACTTCAATGTCTTCATAATGTCCTCTACTACTTCAATGTCTTCATAATGTCCTCTACTACTTCAATGTCATCATAATGTCCTCTACTACTTCAATGTCATCATAATGTCCTCTACTACTTCAATGTCTTCATAATGTCCTCTACTACTTCAATGTCATCATAATGTCCTCTACTACTTCAATGTCATCATAATGTCCTCTACTACTTCAATGTCATCATAATGTCCTCTACTACTTCAATGTCATCATAATGTCCTCTACTACTTCAATGTCATCATAATGTCCTCTACTACTTCAATGTCATCATAATGTCCTTGTACTACTTCAATGTCATCATAATGTCCTCTACTACTTCAATGTCTTCATAATGTCCTCTACTACTTCAATGTCATCATAATGTCCTTGTACTACTTCAATGTCATCATAATGTCCTTGTACTACTTCAATGTCTTCATAATGTCCTCTACTACTTCAATGTCATCATAATGTCCTCTACTACTTCAATGTCATCATAATGTCCTTGTACTACTTCAATGTCTTCATAATGTCCTCTACTACTTCAATGTCATCATAATGTCCTCTACTACTTCAATGTCATCATAATGTCCTCTACTACTTCAATGTCATCATAATGTCCTCTACTACTTCAATGTCTTCATAATGTCCTCTACTACTTCAATGTCTTCATAATGTCTTCTACTACTTCAATGTCTTCATAATGTCTTCTACTACTTCAATGTCATCATAATGTCCTCTACTACTTCAATGTCATCATAATGTCCTCTACTACTTCAATGTCTTCATAATGTCCTCTACTACTTCAATGTCTTCATAATGTCCTCTACTACTTCAATGTCTTCATAATGTCCTCTACTACTTCAATGTCTTCATAATGTCTTCTACTACTTCAATGTCTTCATAATGTCCTCTACTACTTCAATGTCTTCATAATGTCTTCTACTACTTCAATGTCTTCATAATGTCCTCTACTACTTCAATGTCTTCATAATGTCCTCTACTACTTCAATGTCTTCATAATGTCCTCTACTACTTCAATGTCTTCATAATGTCTTCTACTACTTCAATGTCTTCATAATGTCTTCTACTACTTCAATGTCTTCATATCATCATAATGTCTTCTACTACTTCAATGTCTTCATATCTTCATAATGTCCTCTACTACTTCAATGTCTTCATATCATCATAATGTCTTCTACTACTTCAATGTCTTCATATCTTCATAATGTCTTCTACTACTTCAATGTCTTCATATCTTCATAATGTCTTCTACTACTTCAATGTCTTCATATCATCATGCTGTCCTCTACTACTTCAATGTCTTCATATCATCATAATGTCCTCTACTACTTCAATGTCTTCATATCATCATAATGTCCTCTACTACTTCAATGTCTTCATATCATCATCAGAAGCTCTCGATTCTCTAATCAATCAGTATAATGTTGCTAAGAAACTTGAGGAAACCTCTTTTCATTATGAAGAGATCGCTGAACATAAACAGCACATTCTTCTGAGTTATGTCTTTCACCTTCACATGTAATAAACCTTACAAAATCATGGTCTGTCTCTCAAATGGCACCCTATTCCCTATATAGTGCACTACTTTTGGTCAGGGCCCATAGGGAACAGGGTGTCATCTGGGACACAGCCGTGGAGGAAAATGAAACTCCCTCCTTGGAGAAAACATTCCCATACGTAAACAAACCATTTGGTAACTCACTGGTCTGACCCCCCCCCCCCCCCCCCCCCCACGAGATCAGGACTGAGTCCCAAGTGGCACCCTATTCCCTACATAGTACACTACCCTATAGACCCTGGTATAAAGTAGTGCACTATATAGCAAATAGGAAGCTACACAGATACTTCCAGTACACATGTTGAATTAAACCAACAGAGGACAAAGTTATGTACTGTGATCTTTAGAGTGGGTCTAACTGGAGTGTCCAGACAGACAGGCAGTTCTGTGTGTGTGTGACTTCTCAGCAGTCCTATCAGTGTGTGAGTCACTCTTATAAATAACAAAAGGGCATCATTGGGAAGCTCATTATTGACAATGCATAAAGGGTGTACTGGTCACCTTGGAAACCAACCAGTGTGTTATTAAGACTGAGGGTTCTATTCAATCAGATCTGCTTTATGTGACATTGGCATAGAGATTGTTTTGGCGGTGTAAGAGGTAGAACTGCGTTAGAGCTGTCAAATCCACAAGCAGCTCACGTCATTATACCTAAAGCGGACATTGCCATTGGCTGCACAGAGTCGCATTATGAGAATCCCATGCAGCCTCGTTTACAAGATTGAACGCTGATAGAACTCCTCATTATTTCTATGTAGCCTACACTTTCTCCTTCTGAACTTCCACGTGAGTGGGACGGTGTGGCTTCGTGACAATGATCAAGACCGATTTGACAGCGCCAATGCAGTTCCACCTCCGACACTTCAGCTATGAGGGTGTCAGCTATCACCGGTTAACGCTTGATCTGATTGAATCTAGGCACGAGACGTTACAGTATGAAGCGTCGCTCTCCCTGACCTGTCTTGTCGGTTGTCAAATCACCACGCTTCTAATTTAAAAGGGGAAGTTTAGTTTTTCACAACTTTCAGGGTGAGGAACCCTCTATCGTTAAGTAGTAAAACACTGAACTTCCCCTTTAAATATGGATCATACATTACTGTGATTGGTCTAGCAGGAGGAGGATGATCTACAGTGATCTAAGGTCAGAGTTGATCCTAGGTACAGTGTGGAAATATGGACAACGACTACCTGAAGCGTGTCAGGCTTATGGTCAATCAGAGATCCACAGTACATCTGTGGATTTCACTTTTCTCCACAAACTCACCCTATCAGATAGCTCCGTCTCAGGCGACTCCCTCTTCTCCTCCACTCCTTCATCCTGCTTCCTCTTCCCCAGGATGCTCTCTCTGGACCCTGACCCCGGTGACCTTTGAACTTCCGTGGTAAAGCAGTCAAGCCCATCCTGCGCCGCCGGACCTCCGTACAGCATGACCACCGAGGCCTGGGACAGGCTGGGTAGGTAGGCCATGTGGTGGGGATGGGGGGGAAATGGGGGTTGTGGGGACAGGGGTCCCACGTATGAACCCTCTGGGTGGACGGGCACGGCCAGGGGGGCCAGGCCCGGGGAGCAGAGCAGGGAGTTGCCGTCACTGTGGGTGGGGCTCTGAAGTCCGCCGCTGGGGTGGGAGACACTGCAAAGACACAGAGGAACCAACTTAGACATATGTTTCTGTCATTCTCTCCAAGCAAATGCTCTGTAGCAGGGCTGTCAAATTCATTTCCTGGAGGGGCCGAGTGTCTGCGGGTTTTCACTCCAATGAATGATATTAATTAGGAACTCTCTAGGTCTTAAATCAGACATGGTCTTCTAGGAACTGAGTTTCACACCCCTGCATTATACTGTTGATAAAAAAGATTGGACATTAGAATGTAGAAACATATAGTAGTAAAATCCTTCGATGTTATTTTTGCCAGAACAACAGCACAATGTGGTGACGGTTCATTAGCCAGACCAGATTTCAACTGGGAAAAATACAACAACAAAACACTCCCTCTCAGCAGTTTGGAACCAGCGACCTTTACTCCTCCATCCCCACTCCAAAAACACTTAGAGCAGCAACAGCCTTGAGACGGCTGTGGCTTGGCCACCAGTGAAGTAGCCACCACATCCCTAGTAGAAATGGTCAGAAACCGAGAGGACCAGGAGACACTGCAGCCAACTCATGTAAAACATGTCAAACCCAGCCTAAACAAACACCAGGGTAAGAGTAAAAACTCAAAGCGAACCATTACGAAAACCACCTTTTATAAATTAAATGAACTGTGAGACGTGGACCAATAACAGTTTGCAGAGAGTTTCAGCCGGGCCTATTAAAAACTCCAAGCCGGAGCCTCTGGAGCTGGTCATTTGCACGCATCACTTCCTCTAAGGGCCCAGTTTCCTGTTCCTGAGTTGCAACTAAATCACCACATAGGCCGTGTCTCAAATGGCCCCTTATTCACTATATAGTGCACTACTTTTGACCAGGGCACATAGGGCTCTGGTCAAAATAGTGCACTATATAGGGTGCCATTTGGGACACGTCCATATATTTTATTGACATGGCAGCCCTGTTGTATACCAGTGGACCTGATGTGTCATTACATTCAACCAACAAGCTAGTCCTTGGCAACAGGCAGTGTAATAGATCATGAAATGCAACACAGAAGTTGTAGATTGTTTGCAGTAAATCTAAGGTTAGTACCACTGGATGGCGTATGAAAAGTGATGGCGTGATTAGGAACAGGAGCCTGGGATGTTTGGTGTGTGTGTGAGGGAGCCTCCTTCCGTGTGTGTTCTACTTACCCTGTAACCGTGGTTCCAAACTGCAGCCGGCACACCGCGCTGCTGCTCACACACCTTCTGGAATAGTCCACTGACTGGGGAAGCAGACCTGGACAGAACCGAGGGAGACGTGAGTTAATCCAATTTACAGGTATTACTTTATTTGAATGGTCCCAAATAGATGGTTGGTAGATGTTCAACTAACTAGTTGCTTGCCCTAACCTTGTCCTAAGTCTTACCCCTACCTGTAACCCTAGCATATCAACAGATTAGTAGTTGGTTGACAGTTGACAGCTATGTGCTCTAACCCACTGAGTCATTGGGAACCAGTTGTGATGTGAGCTGTCTGTCCTGACTCCTTACCCGTGACCTCTCTGCGTGGGCTGCTGGGCGCCGAGTTGACACGGCGTTGGCTGGCCACGGAGGTGGGCACCACACTGAAGGAGGCATGGCGTGCCAGCTTCTGTTTCCTGCCACCCGGAAGAGCGATGGCCGCCACAGCCTCCGAGTACTCTGTTGAAAAACAGAGTGGTCAGTGAGTTCTGTGTGTCAGTAGGAGTAGGGTGAAGTTGCCCCTAGACACTGATCTTGGGTCAGTTTAACATTTTCCACACTAATAGTTAAGGCTAGGATAGGAGAAGAAGCTGATCCTAGATCTGTGCCTATGGGAAATTCATCCCAGAGCGTGTTAGTCTTGGTCAGTAGACAGGTTTATGATTAGTTTTAGTAGAAGTGAAGACAGTTCCATTATAAATGTATAATGAATCCATTTCCATTCACTGTAACATTGTTTAATAGATGGTCTCCCTATGAAGTACTGAGCTGATTCCCTTCCGAACCAATATGGGAGTGATGTTATTTGTTTTACCACCGAGGACCACTGTGTGAAGTGTTTTAATGAATGCTTTTAAGTGCTATCCTCTGGGATCCACATCTGGCTGTATTATTCACTACCCAAATCATTTCAATTCAATCTTACCATGGCTGCTGTGGAAGTCTGCCGGGCCGATCCATTTGAACGCAGGCTTCCTCCCCCTCTCCTCCCGGACGTGGACCTTCTTGATCAATCCCAGACTCGTCAGGACGTTGGCGATGTCATACAGTCGCCGCACCTTAGCTGAAGACAGATTCTAATCAGATGTATAATTTTTAACCCTAACCCAGTAAAAAGGACATTGGGAGGAATGTCTGGGGGTATCTGAGGTGTACAGTGACGTTGCCCCTAGACGCTGATCTTGGGTCAGTTTTGCATCTTCCCCACTAATGTTTAAGGTTAGGATTATTAGAGGAGAAGTTGATCCTAGACCTGTACTAGGGGAAACTTCAACCTGCAGCTATTTGGTGGCTGGGCTGTGATCATTAGGCCCCAAAGGGGAGAAACTGACTGAAACAGGCAGGGAGTACCTGGACTTGATGTTGTGTCAGAGGCTCTTTGACTGCACGGCAAAACCCTCAAGAACCCCATGAGCTCTGGTCAAAAGTCGTGCACTATGTAGGTAATAGGATGCTTACTTTTGTACTTGCTGTGGCTGGCGGGGTCCTGGCTTTCCTCGATGAGGATTTTGGCGGCCACGTCCAGAGTGACCGTCTGGGTCCTGGACACCAGGAAGAGCATGACAAACTTCTGACTCATGATGCGTAGGGACTTGTCTTTCCTGGTGCTGGCGGCCGCTGCAACAGACAAGCAGGACAAAGTTAAAGGGAATACGGGGTCCTATTCACTAAGTGGCAAACGGAAGAAAATGGACAGAAACAGAGAGGGAACTACCTGAACTTGTTTCCGCTTTTCCGTTGCAAAACGTTTTGCGATGGTGTGCACTAATGAATAGGACGTTGCAGTGGCTTGTATGGTCTAGTCACACCCTCCTCCTATAATAATACTACTTTATGGTCCATGTTACAGAGAACGATGGAAATTTGATTCAAGACCTGAGTTACCTGTCAAACAGGTGGTCTTGT
The DNA here is from genome assembly GCF_016432855.1 of Salvelinus namaycush. NCBI lineage: Eukaryota > Metazoa > Chordata > Actinopteri > Salmoniformes > Salmonidae > Salvelinus > Salvelinus namaycush. The sequence continues at coordinate 120,757 of NW_024061405.1, read as the reverse complement.
CAAACAGGACCATAATACGAACGACAACGTTCCTTATTCAGTGAGAGAAAGTGACTCTGCCCTCCTCTCAAAGGGACACATTATGACGGGAAGTGGCAGGCCTAGTGTTCTGCAGGAGGGGACGCCAGATCCATGGCAACCACTGCCTCTCTAGGGAACAGTAGCTTTGGATTCTGTTAGCTAGCTACATGCAGCTACCTAGTTAGCTAATTAGCCACGTTGAAACACACAGCCCAGCGTCGTCCAGGTTAGGGTTTGGCCGGGGTAGCTGCCATTGTAAATAATAATTTGTTCTTAACTAACTTGCCTAGTTAAGGTTAGGATTGGGGGGAGCTTCTCTTGATAGGTAATGGATCACTTCTACCCTGTGTCGTTATTAGTCAAACAGTCTGGTTAATTAACTTCAGCGGGTGTTTGGAGATTACTAGTTAATATGTGCCACATCAAAAGCTCAGCTGCCAAGCTTCACTCCTGTCGCCATTCCTCTGCTGTCATCTCCCAGTTGTATTAGTGATCCATCACATTGACGAGGAGCGCTTGGTCATCACACACATTAACACAAAGAATCCCATCAGCCTTGATTAACCCGGGAGGCCGCTGCCCCCTACCCTCGTCTCCATGACGATGAGGAATGCTTTCACTGACTTGGGCTTAAAGGCAAATTTATTTGAATTTTTTATTAAACCTTTATTTAACCATTAGTGCGGAAAATGCAACACTGACCCAAGATCAGCGTCTAGGGGCGACTCCACCCTACTCCTCTCATGGAGACGGTTGACCAGAATACATTCTGGTCTAGAAAGTATCTTGTTCCAGTTAACCTAACATTCAGTAAATCAGATTTCCTGTATTTAGACAGAAAATCGGACAAAATCATTTTGTCAAACACACACCACATCCAATCAAATCCAAACTTGAGTTGCAGAGGGAGCATGAAGGCACTCCAAATCTCCCATTGACATACATGCATAATTGACACCAAACTTCTAGCTTCAGTCACACATCCCAAATTATAATAATTCAACCCTGTGTCCATCAGCCGCCCCTGATGTAGCGATCGCAGATTGTCCCTTTAGGACAACATAAAACTAACCCAAAGTCAGCGTCTGGGGGCATTTCCCCTACTCTGCTCTCACCACAGCTGGAGTCTCCTTCCCCTCCCTCTGGGGTGTGTGTGGTGGCTCCCTCTCTGTGACCGCCCTCCCCGGCCTGCTCCATGTGCAGGTGGTAGCGCTGCTGCCTGCCCATCCCCTGCAGCTCGGCCAGGGTGGACCCCAGGCGCCGCCGCCCGTACCACACGTACTGGTTCTTAGCCACGCGCCCTACGATCATCAGAGACTCCAGGACGTTTATGATGTCGTAGATCCGCCGCCGCTCCACCCCTAAAGACAGACAGACACCAGGGACAGGTCAGACTGGGGTCAGCAACATGATTTCAGTGTTCTGTTATGTGAGCTGGTTATATAACAAAGCTCTAACTAAGGTACCTCAACAGGATTTAATGACGCAGCAGATCATTTCTGGCTGCATCTTAACTTTCCTCATAGTCTCAGACATGGATTGGTTTATACTACAACCTGGTGCTATTCTGGAAGGTACAGTGGGATACGAGGGCTCTGCGTGAAGGTATCCATAGCAACCGTTTCCAAAATCCAATAGTGTATGATATTTCACATAGCTAATGTAATATCCGTTTTATGAGCGATTTCCATTATGGTCTTCCATTATGGTTACCAATTATGGCAGCCTCCCTGAGCCGGGTCGTGTTCATTAGTCATAAAACGGAAGACAACGGGTCATTTGTAGCTGAGTTGGGAGAGCATGATTCATATAACACAAGGGACAAGGGATCGATTCTCGGTACTGCCCATATGTATAATGTCTGCCCGCCTGACTAAGTTGCTTCGGATAAAAGCGTCTGCTAAATGGCATTTATTATTTAACGGACTGAAACAGGGAGGGACTGTTGAAACGTTTGCAAAACATTTTACATCGCTTGCCCTGATGAACATGACCCAGGTGTAGCTGTAATCTCCCTCTCTGGATTCATTGGCTCTTACCCAGGCTGGTAGACACCTCATCCAATGAGATACTGATGGTGTCAGAAGTTGGATAGTCCGGATACAGGGCCAGGAACTTCTGGCACAGCAGGCCCAGGCTCTTCTGCTTCCTGCTGGGCTTCCTTTCCCCCTCTTCCTCCTCCTCGTCCACCACATCAAACTGATCAGAGAGACAAAGCATTGTCAAGAAAGTAATTGAGTCCAGAATCGTAAGAATTTACTACAGCATGATACTTTTAAGATTTCAGCATCTATAAATCCATTAGTTGGACGATGATAATACAATCCAACAGTATGATGATAATGTCACTGTATATATTCAAGATAACAGCCCTGTGGGCCCTGGTTAAAAGTGGTGCACTATAAAGGGAACAGTGTGCCATTTGGGGTGCAGTCGGTGAGTGGTCAAAGGGTACCTGGCACGGGCCATCCACCTCGACATCCTCCACTGCTCTCTCATTCTCAATGGGCCTAAACAGAACCTTCTTCATCTCTCTGTCGCGGATGTCAGGGCTGGCAGCACTGATGAGCATCCTGAGGTTGGCAGTGGGGGTCCAGGGGTCCGCGTGGGGAGGCGCCCCCCACTCAGAAGGCTTAACAGGGGTGCTAGGGAGGTGTTCCGGGGTGGGAGGCTTACTGCCGTACAGCAGCATGGTGGCCGTGGTGTCCATCTTGTGAGGGGTGGTTCTTCTTCGCTCCACACATCTGTTCTCCTGTGAAGGAGCACAATGTTATGAACTTTGATTAAGTGGGGTGGAGTGATATGAAATGTGGTGCATTTGTAGGCAGATCTACTTAATATAAATAACGTAAGCATAACTATCTACGGTTTTTACTTTTTAATTACCATTTATAATATATATATATTCCCCCTCGCTCGACTTTTTTCATTCAACTTTTTCCACCCCGGACACTTTAACTGGACATGGTTCCACAGGACCTCCACCAGCCGAAGCTAAGTAGTAACATTAACATTATGCCTTCTAATTGCAGTCGCTGTACTCATGATATACAGGAGAACGATCGCCTTATGGTGAGGATAGCCGTGCTGCAAGCCCAGCTTCAGACGCAATAGTTAGGCAAGGGTCATTTCAGTGTAGGAAAGGATGAAACAGCGTCTGTGCCACCAGTAAGTACAGATAGTAACGTTAGTATAAATCCTCTCGCACAGTCCCCGCAGCCAGACACTTTTCTCATGGCTTCTGGAAGGAAATGCTGTAGGAATGCTCAACCGGTTCTCCCCATTAAGCAACGAGTCCGAGTCCGAGTCTTCTCTGGTCTCTCCTCAACCCGTTACGGGGTCTGAGACGCCGAAGCCTCCCACCATTAGCTCTGACAAATTGAAAACCCTAGTCATTGCCAACTCCATTTTCCGTAGTATTAGACTTCAGCTATCATACACTGTTTACCAGGGGGCAGGGCTACCGACGTTAAGACTAATCTGAAGATGGTGCTGGCTAAGGCTAAAACTGGCGAGTGTAGAGAGTATAGGGATATTGTAATCCACGCTGGCACCAACGATGTTAGGATGAAACAGTCAGAGGTCACCAAGCGCAACATAGCTTCAGCGTGTAAATCAACTAGAAAGATGTGTCGGCATCGAGTAATTGTCTCTGGCCCCTCCCAGTTAGGGGGAGTGATGAGCTCTACAGCAGAGTCTCACAACTCAATCGCTGGTTAAAAAGTGTTTTCTGGCCTCCCGGGTGGCGCAGTGGTCTAAGGCACTTCATCGCAGTACTAGCTGAGCCACCAGAGATTCTAGGTTCGAGCCCAGGCTCTGTCGCAGCCGACCGGGAGGCCCATGGGGCAGCGCACAATTGGCCCCAGCATCGTCCGGGTTAGGGAGGGTTTGGCCGGCAGGGATATCCTTGTCTCATCGCGCACTAGTGACTCCTGTGGCAGGCCGGGCGCAGTGCACACTGACCAGGTCGCCAGGTGTACGGTGTTTCCTCCTATACATTGGTGCGGCTGGCTTCCGGGTTGGATGTGCATTGTGTCAAGAAGCAGTGCGGTTTGGTTGGGTTGTGTTTCGGAGGACGCATGGCACTCGACCTTCGCCTCTCTGTACGGGAGTTGCAGTGATGAGACAAGACTAACTACTACCAATTGGATACCACGAAATTTGGGAGAACAAAAGGGGTATTTAAAAATAAAAATAAATCATAGAAAACTGTTTTCTGTCCCTCCCAAAAGATAGAATGTGTAGATAATTTGCCCTCTTTCACCAACAAACCGGACCACGCCTGGCTTGCTGAGGAGTGACGGACTCCATCCTAGCTGGAGGGGTGCTCTCATCTCATCTATTAACATAGACAGGGCTCTAACTCTAACTAGCTCCACAATAAGATAGGGTGCAGGCCTGCCAGCAGGCTGTTAGCCAGTCTGCCACTAGCACAGTCAGTGTAGTCAGCTCAGCTATCCCCATTGAGAGAGGTCTGTGCCTCGACCTAGGTTGGGCAAAACTAAACATGGCGGTGTTCGCATTAGCAACCTCACTGGAATAAAGACCTCCTCCATTCCTGCCATTATTGAAAGAGATTGTGAGATCTCAAAATAGGGCTACTTAATGTTAGATCCCTCACTTCCAAGGCAGTTATAGTCACTGATCATAATCTTGATGTGATTGGCCTGACTGAAACATGGCTTAAGCCTGATGGATTTACTGTGTTAAATGAGGCCTACATTGTTCATTCAGTATTGTTGTAATTGTCATTATTACACACATATACATACATACATACATACATACATACATACATACATACATACATACATACATACATACATACCGGCCGATTAATCGGAATCGTCTTTTTTTGGTCCTCCAATAATCGGTATCGGAGTTGAAAAATCATAATCGGTCGACCTCTAATGTGGATGGTTTGTCTGAAGAATCAACTGTAAATTTCGGTGTTCCTCAAGGTTCACTATATATTTTACCTCTTGGTGATGTCATTCGGAAACATAATGTTAACTTTCACTGCTATGCGGACAATACACAGCTGTACATTTCGATGAAACATTTTGAAGCACCAAAATTGCCCTCCCATGAAGCCTGTGTTTCAGACATAAGGAAGTGGATGGTGGCAAATGTTTTACTTTTAAAAACTTGGACAAAACAGAGATGCTAGTTCTAGGTCCCAATTAACAAATAGATCTGACAATTAATCTTGATGGTTGTACAGTCATCTCAAATAAAACTGTGAAGGGCCTCGGTGTTGCTCTGGACCCTGATCTCTCTTTTGACGAACATATCAAGAATATTTCAAGGACAGCTTTCTTCCATCTACAAAAAATCCGAAACTTTCTGTCCAAAAATGATGCAGAAAAAAGCATAGATACAATTGTCACTTCTAGATTAAGACTACTGCAATGCTCTACTTTCCGGCTACCCGGATAAAGCACTACATAAACTTCAGTTAGTGCTAAACACGGCTGCTAGAATCTTGACTAGAAACAATTTTAAAATCATATTACACCAGTGCTAGCCTCTCTACACTGGCTTCCTGTTAAGGCTAGGGCTGATTTCAAGGTTTTACTGCTAACCTACAAGGTATTACATGGGCTTGCTCCTACCTATCTTTCCGATGTGGTCCTGCCGTACATACCTACACGTACACTAAGGTCACAAGAAGCAGGCCTCCTTACTGTAAACAGAATTTCTAAGCAAACAGCAGGAGGCCAGGTTTTCTCCTATAGAGCAACATTTTTATGGAATGGTCTGCCTATCCATGTGAGAGACGCAGACTCAGTCTCGACCTATAAGTCTTTATTGAAGACTCATAGGTTCAGTAGGTCCTATGATTGAGTGTAGTCTGGCCCAGGGGTGTGAAGGTGAACGGAAAGGCGTGATGAACCGCCCTTGGTGTCTCTGCCTGGCCGGTTCCTCTCTCTCCACTGGGATTCTCTGCCTTTAACCCTATTACGAGGGCTGAGTACACTGGCTTACTGGTGCTCTTCCATGCCGTCCCTAGGAAGGGGTGCGTCACTTGAGTCACTGACGTGATCTTCCTGTCCGGGTTGGCGCCCCCCTCGGGTTCATGCCGTTGGGGAGATATTCGTGGGCTATACTCGGCCTTCGTCTCAGGGTAGTAGGTTGAAGATATCCCTCTAGTGGTGTGGGGGCTGTGCTTTGGCAAAGTGGGTCCCGACCCCTCCTGTCTCAGCCTCCAGTATTTCTGCTGCAATAGTTTGTGTCGGTTTGTCCTGAGCCCTAGGACCATGCCTCAGGACTACCTGGCCTGATGACTCCTTGCTGTCCCTAGTCCACCTAGTCATGCTGCTGCTCCACTTTCAACTGTTATGCCTGCGGCTATGGAACCCTGACCTGTTCACTGGACGTGCTACCTTGTCCCAGACCTGCTGTTTGGACTCTCTCTCTACCGCACCTGCTGTCGCTAACTCTGAATGATTGGCTATGAAAAGCCAACTGACATTTACTCCTGAGGTGCTGACCTGTTGCACCCTCTACAACTACTGTGATTATTATTATCATCTGACCCTGCTGGTCATCTATGAACATTTGGACATCTTGGCCATGTTCTGTTATAATCTCCACCCGACACAGCCAGAAGAGGACTGGCCACCCCTCAGAGCCTGGTTCCTCTCTAGGTGTCTTCCTAGGTTCTGGCCTAGAGTTTTTCCTAGCCACCGTGCTTCCACATCTGCATTGCTTGCTGTTTGGGTTTTAGGCTGGGTTTCTGTACAGCACTTTGAGATATCAGCTGATGTAAAAAAAAAAAAGAAGGGCTTTATAAATCTATTTGATTGATTGATTTTGTTGATGTGAGAAAGAATCTTATTTCAAGACTCTCCAGGCATGTCATATAACGGTGCTACAAATTCACAAAAAGAGGAATTGACTCTGAAGATTGTTTCTGAGTGTCTCTTCAATAAGGATTCATAATAAATAATAATAATAAGGAATTGAAGGGTTCATTTGACTTGGAATCAAAACATACCTTCTGATCATTTCTGCCTCCAACTTCCTCCATGTCTGCTTTGCTCTTCTTTGGACTGATGAGATCTCTCAAAGCTAGACATTCAACTTCCATCTGAAAAACAATTAGCCATATCATATTAATTTGTCTCTGAACTGTGCAGAAAGGTCATTATTTAGTTGCATATAGTCATATTTCAGTCACTACTTTGCTATAGCCAAATGCAGCAAATAGATCGATCTATTACAGGGCCATAAGATATCAGTGGTCAGAAGATTTTGGCGCAAAGACCTTAGCCCACCTAACGTTAGCGGATGACTCTAGTTAGCTAACAAGCTAGCTATCTACTATCACATCTAATTCTGACACGTTCAGTACTGAATACTGATACTGTAAAAGTCCTGATGGCAAGACGAATACACAATAAATAGCTAAATTATAGCTATAGTACACAATGGAAACACTTTGCAAAAAAAATTATGCAATCTTGGGAAGTATTTTCTTGGGGCAAATTGAGTATTAATACTGATCCATTCAACGTGACACTTAGCTAGCTAAAAGCTACCAGGTTGCAAGACAAAAAGTATATATACTGTTAATCAATAAATAAAACATGTCTATTTTACTTAATACATAAATACCTAGCTACATTATTTACCTGCTGGCTGTCATCTAACTTACTGTAGCTAGGCTAGCTAACGTTAGTGATTATTATTTACTCACCTTCTTCAGCGTTTCCTACGTAACGTAAGAAGATAAAGTTGTCAATACCAACGTACAGTATCTCTAATTGCACAGACTTACTGGTGGTACGTTCTTTAACTCAAATCAACATAACTTTCATTTCTTAAATAAGCGGGCTTTCTTCTAATATCCAGCTGTAAAGCTTCTCCTGTCCCGCTAAAGTTACTTGTGTTGGAATTGCATTACTCAACAGGAATAGCTACAACCAAAAACACCCGCTAAAGCATTTTTTTTCTGGCGCTCTCATGTGTTTCACTCAGTCGAGCCAATCAGCATCTAGATGTTGTGACGCGTACAATTGATTTTGCCAATAGGCAAGGGGCAACAACCACGCCTCTAAAGATTTCTTGGCGGGGCAGTCCGCGCGGACTTGACTGGGAGTCATGCTGTTCAGTTTGACTGCTGCTGTTCATGGTGTTTGAGTGGCATAGCCGCGCACTTAGAAACCCTATTAATAACCTTAATCACAGAAGCGTTGTTGTTGCATGTATCGACTACGGACCCACTGCGGTTCCCTCTAATTAGCTTGCGTGGCTCAGGGAAACAGATGGGACAGGAGTGGGTGGCGCTCATTCTACCTGTGACACCGCGCGAAAAGTTGTAAACTGAGTAGCCCAATACCCAGGGTCCCACCCTCAGGCTTTCCCAGTCCCTCGAGTTGTCCCGGTTATCACATAATCCCCGCCCAATATTTCAAGACGGTTTACTTTGAAAAATGTAGGTTTATAAAAATAATATATAATTTATATTATTGATTTATTTGCAAAAAAAAAAACCAGAATGTTTTTCAGATACATGGGATTGCATATTTAATGTATTAGGCAATTATTGTATTGTAAATGTAAACAGTGCAAAATTAGGAATGGAGAACAATTGGCTATTGATTGGTCCTGGTTGCCTATGCTATATCTCTGCTTTCAGAGAGATAGCATCTTCCCAAAGCACCTGAAACCCTGCCTCTTCAAAGAGTATTTTAAATAATCCCCCTCCTAAACCTCACCCCCAAAAAAAACTTTCCTGAAGCAACACTTGCTCTTGAACCCCCCCTTCTAGCTCTGGCTTTGCTTATAGCTACTTTACTGAGGGAAAGTGTACTTACTATGACTGTGATATGTGGTTGTCCCACCTAGCTATCTTAAGATGAATGCACTAACTGTAAGTCACTCTGGACAAGAGTGTCTGCTGAAGGACCAATATGTAAAATGTGCAATGTTGCATTCTCTGCATGAACAGGGTGGATGGCAACATACTTTCAACAACAATGTGGATTTGAAACCTGTTGTTCTCTCTCTGAGAAGCTCTATTTGTCACTCAAAGAGCTGATCGTAGGCTATGTCACTGAATCCATTACAGTAGATAGCCCATTCTTCTTAGTAATCACAAGTGTGTCTGTCTGTCTTACCAAGGCAGTGTTGTGACATTGCCTTTTGTTTTAAAATAAAAACCGTAGGATTACTTTGTGTGAAGCATCGTATTCAATGTCCTCTGTGAAGTTATTATTACTTTCATCTTATTATATGAAGTTTACTTAGGGAGAGAGTTTGTTTACTGGCAACAAGAGTTATTGCCCACCTCTTTGAGTATAGATCATTCAGAGGCTCGTAAATGTTACCCATTAAATGTCACATCAGATTTCCCCTCTGCACCAATATTAGAATCCACAAATTGTTCTAGCATCTTTGATACATTCTAAAATAACATTCATATTGAACTCCAAAGACATTAACTCTGGTCAGTCACATTATGTTTGGCACGGTGGAATAGTGAGCAGTTGCACTTTCGGCTGCATCCAGCCTCCCACTCTAATTGCCTCAGAATGCCACCCTGACATTTCCTTAACAGGTCCCTGGGAATTGTGGAAAATCAATGTGTATTAGTCTGAGGAGCGTTAGCCAATATTTGCAGTCCTTTAAACGACTCAAAATGTCTTCCAACTGCTGACATTTTGGATGGGCTCCATTTAAAAAAAAATAACTTTACTGTAATGTTTCGTATCTGGACTGCTGTTACTATGCATCTCTGCTCGTCAGCTTTTTTCTCGGTTATTCCAGTATCGGTGGGAAATATTCATAATAAACCACAGCACAATGGGCATTGTGCTGCTATAATAGGATGCTACTATCCGGTTTGCATACAATTTGTATGGAAACCCAGTAGTAGCCTCCTATTATAGCAGCACAATGCCCATGATACAACTTCAGACAACTGAAGTCCTGAGCATAGAGGACAAGCCTGGCAGAGTGGCAGAGTACCGTGGCAGTAACCCCAGCCCACTCTGCCGTGATGTAACTGGATGCATCCCAAATGGCACCTTATTCCCTATATAGTGCACTACTTTTGACCAGGGGCCATAGGAATAGGGTGCCATTTGGGCTGCAGTCTGTGTCATTTTCTCTGGGCACAGCACTAGGACTTGATAGGAATCAGAAAAGGTGATTTTATCTCCCTGCTAACTATCATTGTGGCATCGTTGGGGTGCACAGCTGGACATTCATTCAGCTTGCAGCTTCATCTGCCCTGTATGATAGCACTATAGGCCTTGTACAGGTGGGAGTTGTGTTCAGACACTTCCTCCAACACACAAAGACAGGAATATGAATGTTGTAGCACCTCTGGCTTGGGCCCTGTTGGAATACTCCAGAAATAATCCTTCCTGCCTCCTACCTTCACAGATGTAAATTGGTGGTTGGATTGGTGAAAGTAATTGAGTGGTAACCTTGCACACCAATCCAATCACTTATAGATCTGTGCTTCCCTCTCAAGGAAACAAGGAAGGGTGAATGTTTTATGTATTCCTGAGTGTTCTTAACTCTGGGTTGATGTTGACTGACATGACCAAGACAACTTATCAAAGTCGTCAATCGGGACCATAATTAGCTGAATCAGGTGTTCTACTGCAGGGCTGGAAGGACAGCCTGCACACTCAGTAGCTCTCCAAGCCCAGAGTTGGAGAACCCTGGACTATGGCTTAGCTGTCCTCTGGTGACAGCGTTGGTTTTCATGTGTCCATGGCAACACAGATGGAACAAACATAGAGAAGGGGTTTCATGGACCACAACAGCTGTCTGCTAAACACAGCATGCTTGAGAGGCAAACAAGTGTTCCATCTGCCATTGGCTCTGTGAATGATTACCTCTTAACCACCAATATACAGTTGCATATGTCTTGTCCAACAGTCTTAAATATTATGCCTTTGTGTGTGTGTGTGTGTGTGTGTGTGTGTGTGTGTGTGTGTGTGTGTGTGTGTGTGTGTGTGTGTGTGTGTGTGTGTGTGTGTGTGTGTGTTTGTGTGTGCATGTGTGTGTGTATTATAAAATGCATTGGTTGATATACATTTTGGCTTGGGGTTAATATTAAATACTGTATACTCCCTGAATAGCTGTTTAGTTGGTAAACACAAACCTTCACTTGCATCAAAGTGATTCAGAAAAGTATCTGCCTGATGTGAACAGGGAATAGATTCACCACATCTCATCACAGTAATTCATAATAAACAGCAAGCTTCAGTTGACCATCTCCATGTATAACCTTGTTAGCGAACTGCTAAAAGCCCAGCGGCCTGGGACACAGATCCATCTTAACTGAATGGCATTTCATGAGTGTGTGCATTAGCATGACGCTAAAAGTGTTTAGTCAGTGGGCTCTCTGGACAGCTTTCTAATGGGAGATCATCATAGGCCTGTCGAGAAACAGCATTATCAGCAGATTAGGATCAAACTGAAGGAAATGGACTGTCCAGTAAGAAAGGTTCATTTTTATTTTCCGTTGCAAAAAGTTTTAGAACGTTGCCCGCCCCAATGAACACAACCCTGTTGTTGTTCTGGTTCCACTTTCATCTATTACCTTTTGTCATGTGACAACCTCAGGTTTCTTGTACCCCTCCTAAGGCATCAAGGCATTTACAGGGTATGCTTCCCAAATAGCACCCTATTCCCTATATCAGGGAGGGCAACTCCAGTCCTTGGAATGGTGTCACACATTTTTCCCATCCCTAGCAAACACAACTGATTAAACTAATTGCATTCTAAACTGAAGTTCAAGGTTAGTGGCTGAGGATGGGGCAAAAGTGTAACACCAATCAGGCCACAGAGGACTGGAGTTGCCAATCCCTGGTGTAGTGAATAACGTGGCTCCTCAGTCAGTCAAGCACAGTGGTTTGAGGAGCTGTCTATTGCCCTCACACATAACCCCCGACAGGATCTTGTTGCCAGGGACAAGCTGAGACTTGCCCATCTTCCTGTATCTCTGTTGACGTCATTAAGGTTGACAGATGCTCCACTGGGCTTCTGATTGGGTTTATAATCTACACGGTTGGATGACTTCTCTGCATCTGTGGTTGAGGGAAAATCACCACCCACTGGCCAGCTAATGACATGGCAGTGTACATTACTCCCGACAGGTCAAAAGGTCATCCAGAGATGGGCGCAAGGTAACATTCCTAGACACTGATTTTGGGTCAGTTTAGCATTTTCCTTACTAATGGTTACGGTTAGGTTTGGGGGAACAAGCAGAGACAGTGGGAGGCTTGGCGGTGTTATGGTTAAAAAAATCTCCCATGATGACAGATAAAACAATAGCAGAATCTGTACCTACAGGAAACTTCACCCCGGAGCAGACTTCACTCCCTGTTTTCTTATCTTGGTGTAGGGTACTGGGTGGGGTGACCCCAAGGCATGTGGTGAATAATCCCTCCTACCTCAGATTTAAAGACCTGAGTCGTGTTCTTTAGGCACCATACAAAAGAGAATGGACTGAAACAGGGAGGGACTACCTAGATTTAAGAAACGGTCATTTTCTTTTTCCATTGTGTGGTGTAATGAACACGATCCAGGTCACCTTCAACCTGCGAGTGGACAAACAACCTGACAGAGATAAATGCCTTGAGCCAGCATTCCATCTGTTTCACTATATCAGTACCAGCCATTCAGTCCACCATTTGAACAACACAGATAAAATCACCCTGTCAGTTCGGTGGAAATGACCAACGTCTCTTTCTTATCATTATTTGAGGGGTTTTATGACACTCAGTTCATCATTAGAAATCTTTACCAAATCATTGATGTCTTCTCAATTTGTCCAATTGCAACAATATTGCCAAGTTGATGAGCTAATAAAATCATCCACCTGTTTTTCCGAGCCTTTAATAGAAACCTGCATAAATCCATTGAGGCACTTCAGTCCCTATCAACGTTACTTGGACATTTTGGCGAACCTCAGGTGAACGCTTCTCAGTCGTAATCCAACAGATGCTACGCAGGCTGCACATTATATAGGTTGCGTCCCAAATGGCACCCTATTCTCTTTGTAGTGCACTACTTTTGACCAGGGCTTTGGCACACACACTGTAAAGGGGGACGTCTTTAATCACTGGGGCTGGCGCAAGGACCGAATCCAGTCTATTTATACTGCTGGCTTACGTAGGAAACCTGTCTCCCTCTAACACAGCTACTCTGTCAGAGCACAGATCGTTAGGGTTATACACCGCCGCAAATACTCCATTGATTTAATCATTGAGCTGAGGTGAGGAGCCAAGCCGTGTTTCACTGCTCATACTATTGAGAGTTGGGCGAGTTGGTCCCATTTGTTTGAGGAGACCTAGTGCGCGTCCCAAATGGAACTCTTTTTCCTACATAGTGCAGTACTTTAGTCCTATGAGCCCTGGTCAAAAGTAGTTGCACTATATACAGAATAGGGTACCATTTGGGTTGCAGCCCTAGTGTGAGCGACAAAGTGCTCAGGTGAAGGAGTGCCCTTGGGCCCCCGTTTGATCAGAGTCGTGGTAGTCCCAGCCCACTGATGATGAATGGCACACTTAATGGTTTGCCTCTCTCACTAGCACTTTCTCACCACACAAGAGATCAATATGCATCTTAAGGGCTGGTGTGATGGTGTTTTGATATCCTCTCAACTACATTCCATCACTTTCTCTCCCCCTCTCTTACTCCTCCTCTATTTCTCTCCCCCTCTCTTACTCCCTCCTCCTCTCTTTCTCTCCACCTCTCTTACTCACTCCTCTTCTCTTTCTCTCCCCATCTCTTACTTGCTCCCTCCTCCTCTCTTTCTCTCCCCCTCTCTTACTCCCTCCCTCCCTCCTCCTCTCTTTCTCTCCACCTCTCTTACTCACTCCTCTTCTCTTTCTCTCCCCATCTCTTACTTGCTCCCCCTCCTCTCTTTCTCTCCCCCTCTCTTACTCCCTCCCTCCCTCCTCCTCTCTTTCTCTCCCCCTCTCTTACTCCCTCCTCCTCTCTTTCTCTCCACCTCTCTTACTCACTCCTCTTCTCTTTCTCTCCCCATCTCTTACTTGCTCCCTCCTCCTCTCTTTCTCTCCCCCTCTCTTACTCCCTCCCTCCCTCCTCCTCTCTTTCTCTCTCCCTCTCTTACTCCCTCCTCCTCTCTTTCTCTCTCTCTCCCTCTCTCCCTTCCTCTCTCTTTCTCTCTCCCTCTAACACCCTCCCCCCTCCTCTCTTTCTCTCTCCCTCCCTCCCTCTCTCCTCATCCTCTCTTTCTCTCATCCTCTCTTTCTCTCCTCCTCTCTTTCTCTCCCCCTCTCTCTCTCTCTCTCTCTCTCTCTCTCTCTCTCTCTCTCTCTCTCTCTCTCTCTCTCTCTCTCTCTCTCTCTCTCTCTCTCTCTCTCTCTCTCTTTCTCTCCCCCTCTCTCTCTCTCTCTCTCTCTCTCTCTCTCTCTCTCTCTCTCTCTCTCTCTCTCTCTCTCTCTCTCTCTCCCTCTCCCTCTCTCTCTAACTCTCTCCCTCCTCTCTTTCTCTCTCCCTCTCCCTCTCCCTCTCTCTCTAACTCTCTCCCTCCTCTCTTTCTCTCTCCCTCTCTCCTCCTCCTCTCTTTCTCTCCCCCTCTCTTACCCACTCGCCCCTCTTCTCTTTCTCTCTCGTTCTCTCTCCCTCAATCAACCAACCAATGGTGACAATATGTTTTTGAAGTTATAACATTTGAGACCTAGATTGGGCCTGTGTCGAATGTTAGGAGTACCAACGGCATGCATCCAGCAGAAAAGTATATAAAATCCAATCGATTTTAAATAAAAAGATGGTTGAATATGCTTCATATGCTGTAGAATATATATGATAGATGTTGTCAGGAAGCTAGCTCAATATTATACTTTTAAAAATTTTACTAGGCAAGTCAGTTAAGAATACATTCTTATTTACAATGACAGCCTAGGAACAGTGGGTTAACTGCCTTGTTCAGGGGCAGAACAACAGATTTTTATCTTGTCAGCTCAGGGATTTGTTCTAGCAACTTTTCAGTTACTGGCCCAACGCTCTAACCACTAGGCTACCTGCTGGTTACTGGCCCAACGCTCTAACCACTAGGCTACCTGCTGGTTACTGGCCCAACGCTCTAACCACTAGGCTACCTGCTGGTTACTGGCCCAACGCTCTAACCACTAGGCTACCTGCTGGTTACTGGCCCAACGCTCTAACCACTAGGCTACCTGCTGGTTACTGGCCCAACGCTCTAATCACTAGGCTACCTGCTGGTTACTGGCCCAACGCTCTAACCACTAGGCTACCTGCCACCTCGTGAAGTGTTACCAAATATGAGGTATGAATAATTTGTATGACCCCATAGGGAGCAGGATTTATTTCAAGGAGTTATCAGACTGTAAGCATAAAATGAATGAAGTGTTACCATTTGTCCTTTTCAAATGAAAGAGGAATTGACTGAGATGTAGACCCTATCAAAGCTGTAGGACTGTATTAATTAAGCTTCTCAGAGTAGTAGTGCTGACCCAGGATCAGCCTCCCCCTGTTTATAATCGTATTAATTATGATCTCAAGGTAAAACTGATTATAGATCAGCACTCTTACTCCAAGACGTTTTATGAATAGTGGTTCATTGCAAAAATGAGGGCTTTTGACTTGAGGTGAACCATCTCAAGTGGAGTAATAGATCTGTGTGTGGACTCCAACAAGTGTAGCAATATGTTGAACTGTGTACACATTATGCTGTTGACTAATCTTAGCAAATAACCTGCTACACAAGTTATTTGCTAAGGTTAGCCAACAGCATAATGTGTACACAGTTCAACATATTGCTACACTTGTTGGAGTCCACACACATAATCTGCTACTCCACTTGAGATGAAATAGTGTAATGGACTAGTGTAATATGCTGTTGTGTGCGGTTGAAATAGTCATCATTATTTGTTATCTGAGATAAGGTTAGTTAAACAATCTTTTTATTTGATTGATTAATACCAATGATTTATATGTACAGTAGATGAGTCCCAGGGGGTGCTGTTTTGAAGCCACCATGCCTCCATTTTGGAACTCCACCACCATTGGAAGCTATAGAAATGCATTTATTAATATCTACATTTGTTTTTACCACTTTTATTAAATTACAGACACCTTCATGCATTCTTTTAAATTATATTATGTGAGCTAAACATTCAAATATATACTGTCTATATAAACATTTTCCTTAAAGTAAAATGTTTTGAAAGTACTAATGTTACTATCCACACTACAACAACAAAAATACTTAAATGCATGTAATTTTGTCCTTGAAAAATGTAAATGAACAACTGTAGAATTCCATTCATTCCTATGGAGGACTGCTTCTTCTGTACTCTTAGAAAAAAGGGTTCTAAAAGGGTTCTTTGGCTGTCCCCATAGGATAACTATTTTTGGTTCCAGGTAGAACCCTTTTGGGTTCCATGTAGAACCCTTGTTCTACATGGAACCCAAAAGGGTTCTACCTGGAACCAAAAAAGGTTCAATAAAGGGTTCTCCTATGGGGACAGCCGAAGAACCCATTAAGGTTCTAGAGAGCACCTTTTTTCTAAGAGTGCGGGGAGTGCCAATATGGCGGACAGGTGGCTTCAAAGCCTCTCATTGGCCAATACATAGCATCAACAATCCAGGGTTTATATACATCATTGATTATATACTTTTGTATACTGTGCTTTGATAGAAATGACAAAACTGTAATAATTTATGACACAACCATATCACCCTGTAGTCACAAAAATAATATTTTCCATGATCTGATTTAGATGATGGAACAGTTTGAGAGCCAGTACAATAACTGATCCATATCAACCACAATGCAAAACTGATGAGTATAGCTGAGTTGTTGTTATGGAGAGAATTAGTATTGATCCTATGGTTTTCCTGCTACAACGTACTCAAGGTTTTCATCTTACCCTGACTCCCATATGAAACATGTCCCCAGTTTCTATTAGTGCAGAAGAAAGGGAAAGGAAGTGGAGAGGTGGAGAGAAAAAGACCAACCTCCCCTCTTCATCTTCATCTGCCTCATTCCTTTACCTCGGCCTGTGATAAAACAGGGCTGTTATTTTCACTGACCGAGCCTTGGTGATTTCATCCCTTACAGCCAAATGGTATTATCTCCAGAACATTGCCCCCTGCCCAATCCTAAGGCTGGAAATTCCACTAAATATCCTAGGAACATCCTTTGTTTACAATGTTGGACATTTTGTTCATTATTTTATCATGTGTCTATGTCCTGATGGTATTCGGACAGAGATGGACTGGGCCCACAAATCGCTCCGGGCATTTGCAACAGACAGGTAAAAACATTTTTTACGTATTTTTCATTATTAGCCAAATAATTATAATTATGCACAATACCCCCAATTTAGACAGGACTTTAGACAGGACTTTAGACAGGACTTTAGACAGGATCACATTGGCTGAAGATGGAGCAGCCCATCTGGCATTAGTCCGGACTGCTTTCTCCGTTTCTGTTTGGTCACCAATCTCCAGGTGCACTGCTAGTGCAGTAGTGTGGTTGGGGCCTGCTTCATTCACTGCTGCACATTTCTATGGCCACATCACTTTTCTTCCCTGACGTTCGTCGCTTCAGGCCATTCCTTCATACACTCAGGTACATATACACAATGTTTTTGTTTTCACATAACGCCAGGTGAAGTAAAAACAAGAATGATACAGTTTGCTGTAATTTGCAGTCACCCTGTGTAGGCTGTGAAGGTAAACATGTGTATTATGTATCAGAGCTTGCCTGTGGCTGGGCCTCTACTACTCCCACAGCCAGGGCACTTTAAACCCAGCACTGCAGGTAAGATAACACTACGATGTAATGGTCCATAAGGCCTGGGCTCCGTTTCACCACTGATATCCCCAAGCCAGACAGAGTTTCTGCACTGAATTTAAAATACTCTGAGAAGCTATCAGTTCGCTCCTACAGCATACATATGTGCTGGCACCACTTTATATATATATAAATATATATATATATATATACACACTGCTCAAAAAAATAAAGGGAACACTTAAACAACACAATGTAACTCCAAGTCAATCACACTTCTGTGAAATCAAACTGTCCAATTAGGAAGCAACACTGATTGACAATACATTTCAAATGCTGTTGTGCAAATGGAATAGACAAAAGGTGGAAATTATAGGCAATTAGCAAGACACCCCCAAAAAAGGAGTGATTCTGCAGGTGGTGACCACAGACATCTTCTCAGTTCCTATGCTTCCTGGCTGATGTTTTGGTCACTTTTGAATGCTGGCGGTGCTCTCACTCTAGTGGTAGCATGAGACGGAGTCTACAACCCACACAAGTGGCTCAGGTAGTGCAGTTCATCCAGGATGGCACATCAATGCGAGCTGTGGCAAAAAGGTTTGCTGTGTCTGTCAGCGTAGTGTCCAGAGCATGGAGGCGCTACCAGGAGACAGGCCAGTCATCAGGAGACGTGGAGGAGGCCGTAGGAGGGCAACAACCCAGCAGCAGGACCGCTACCTCCGCCTTTGTGCCAGGAGGTGCACTGCCAGAGCCCTGCAAAATGACCTCCAGCAGGCCACAAATGTGCATGTGTCTGCTCAAACGGTCAGAAACAGACTCCATGAGGGTGGTATGAGGGCCCGACGTCCACAGGTGGGGGTTGTGCTTACAGCCCAGCACCGTGCAGGACGTTTGGCATTTGCCAGAGAACACCAAGATTGGCAAATTCGCCACTGGCGCCCTGTGCTCTTCACAGATGAAAGCAGGTTCACACTGAGCACATGAGCACATGTGACAGACGTGACAGAGTCTGGAGACGCAGTGGAGAACGTTCTGCTGCCTGCAACATCCTCCAGCATGACCGGTTTGGCGGTGGGTCAGTCATGGTGTGGGGTGGCATTTCTTTGTGGGGCCGCACAGCCCTCCATGTGCTCGCCAGAGGTAGCCTGACTGCCATTAGGTACCGAGATGAGCTCCTCAGACCCCTTGTGAGACCATATGCTGACACATGCACATTTGTGGCCTGCTGGAGGTCATTTTGCAGGGCTCTGGCAGTGCACCTCCTTGCACAAAGGCGGAGGTAGCGGTCCTGCTGCTGGGTTGTTGCCCTCCTACGGCCTCCTCCACGTCTCCTGATGTACTGGCCTGTCTCCTGGTAGCGCCTCCATGCTCTGGACACTACGCTGACAGACACAGCAAACCTTTTTGCCACAGCTCGCATTGATGTGCCATCCTGGATGAACTGCACTACCTGAGCCACTTGTGTGGGTTGTAGACTCCGTCTCATGCTACCACTAGAGTGAGAGCACCGCCAGCATTCAAAAGTGACCAAAACATCAGCCAGGAAGCATAGGAACTGAGAAGTGGTCTGTGGTCACCACCTGCAGAATCACTCCTTTTTTGGGGGTGTCTTGCTAATTGCCTATAATTTCCACCTTTTGTCTATTCCATTTGCACAGCAGCATGTGAAATGTATTGTCAATCAGTGTTGCTTCCTAAGTGGACAGTTTGATTTCATAGAAGTGTGATTGACTTGGAGTTACATTGTGTTGTTTAAGTGTTCCCTTTATTTTTTTGAGCAGTGTATATATATACTGTATATAGATATCTCTCTCTCATCCACTGCCAGTGTCACAGCTAGGTCCCCTGCTAAATTGACTGCAGTGAGTTGTGAATCTATCGTAGGTTTGGAGTCTGCTGAGACGACCACAGAATTAAACAGAACACCTACTGTATAATTAAGCAATAAGGCCCGAGGAGGTGTGGTGTATGGTCAATATACCACGGCTAAGGGCTGTTCTTATGCACAATGAAACACAGAGTGCCTGGATACAGTCATTAGCCGTGGTAAATTGGCCATATTCCACAAACCACAGTGAAAAAGAAAGTGTTGTCATACCCATGGTATACGGTATGATATACCACAGTTTCCAGCCAATCAGCATTCAGGCCTCAAACTACCAAGTTTATAATTGTAAGATTATAGGATCTTCATGGTAGGTACACTGTCTGTCTTTGAGACTGTTCTGCTCCGGTCCATAGGGTTGTTGTTCCTGTAGACTCTCTCTGCTCCGGTCCATAGGGTTGTTGTTACTGTAGACTCTCTCTGCTCCGGTCCATAGGGTTGTTGTTACTGTAGACTCTCTCTGCTCCGGTCCATAGGGTTGTTGTTCCTGTAGACTCTCTCTGCTCCGGTCCATAGGGTTGTTGTTACTGTAGACTCTCTCTGCTCCGGTCCATAGGGTTGTTGTTACTGTAGACTCTCTCTGCTCCGGTCCATAGGGTTGTTGTTACTGTAGACTCTCTCTGCTCCGGTCCATAGGGTTGTTGTTCCTGTAGACTGCTCTGCTCCGGTCCATAGGGTTGTTGTTACTGTAGACTCTCTCTGCTCCGGTCCATAGGGTTGTTGTTACTGTAGACTATCTCTGCTCCGGTCCATAGGGTTGTTGTTACTGTAGACTCTCTCTGCTCCGGTCCATAGGGTTGTTGTTACTGTAGACTCTCTCTGCTCCGGTCCATAGGGTTGTTGTTACTGTAGACTCTCTCTGCTCCGGTCCATAGAGTTGTTGTTACTGTAGACTCTCTCTGCTCCGGTCCATAGGGTTGTTGTTCCTGTAGACTCTCTCTGCTCCGGTCCATAGGGTTGTTGTTCCTGTAGACTCTCTCTGCTCCGGTCCATAGGGTTGTTGTTACTGTAGACTCTCTCTGCTCCGGTCCATAGGGTTGTTGTTACTGTAGACTATCTCTGCTCCGGTCCATAGGGTTGTTGTTCCTGTAGACTGCTCTGCTCCGGTCCATAGGGTTGTTGTTCCTGTAGACTGCTCTGCTCCGGTCCATAGGGTTGTTGTTACTGTAGACTCTCTCTGCTCCGGTCCATAGGGTTGTTGTTACTGTAGACTCTCTCTGCTCCGGTCCATAGGGTTGTTGTTACTGTAGACTCTCTCTGCTCCGGTCCATAGGGTTGTTGTTCCTGTAGACTGCTCTGCTCCGGTCCATAGGGTTGTTGTTCCTGTAGACTCTCTCTGCTCCGGTCCATAGGGTTGTTGTTACTGTAGACTCTCTCTGCTCCGGTCCATAGGGTTGTTGTTACTGTAGACTCTCTCTGCTCCGGTCCATAGGGTTGTTGTTACTGTAGACTCTCTCTGCTCCGGTCCATAGGGTTGTTGTTACTGTAGACTCTCTCTGCTCCGGTCCATAGAGTTGTTGTTACTGTAGACTCTCTCTGCTCCGGTCCATAGGGTTGTTGTTCCTGTAGACTGCTCTGCTCCGGTCCATAGGGTTGTTGTTACTGTAGACTCTCTCTGCTCCGGTCCATAGGGTTGTTGTTCCTGTAGACTGCTCTGCTCCGGTCCATAGGGTTGTTGTTACTGTAGACTCTCTCTGCTCCGGTCCATAGGGTTGTTGTTACTGTAGACTCTCTCTGCTCCGGTCCATAGGGTTGTTGTTCCTGTAGACTGCTCTGCTCCGGTCCATAGGGTTGTTGTTACTGTAGACTCTCTCTGCTCCGGTCCATAGGGTTGTTGTTCCTGTAGACTCTCTCTGCTCCGGTCCATAGGGTTGTTGTTACTGTAGACTCTCTCTGCTCCGGTCCATAGGGTTGTTGTTACTGTAGACTCTCTCTGCTCCGGTCCATAGGGTTGTTGTTACTGTAGACTCTCTCTGCTCCGGTCCATAGGGTTGTTGTTCCTGTAGACTCTCTCTGCTCCGGTCCATAGGGTTGTTGTTACTGTAGACTCTCTCTGCTCCGGTCCATAGGGTTGTTGTTACTGTAGACTGCTCTGCTCCGGTCCATAGGGTTGTTGTTACTGTAGACTCTCTCTGCTCCGATCCATAGGGTTGTTGTTCCTGTAGACTCTCTCTGCTCCGGTCCATAGGGTTGTTGTTCCTGTAGACTCTCTCTGCTCCGGTCCATAGGGTTGTTGTTGCTGTAGACTGCTCTGCTCCGGTCCATAGGGTTGTTGTTCCTGTAGACTCTCTCTGCTCCGGTCCATAGGGTTGTTGTTCCTGTAGACTCTCTCTGCTCCGGTCCATAGGGTTGTTGTTCCTGTAGACTGCTCTGCTCCGGTCCATAGGGTTGTTGTTACTGTAGACTCTCTCTGCTCCGGTCCATAGGGTTGTTGTTCCTGTACTCTGCTCTGCTCCGGTCCATAGGGTTGTTGTTACTGTAGACTCTCTCTCCTCCGGTCCATAGGGTTGTTGTTACTGTAGACTCTCTCTGCTCCGGTCCATAGGGTTGTTGTTACTGTAGACTCTCTCTGCTCCGGTCCATAGGGTTGTTGTTACTGTAGACTCTCTCTGCTCCGGTCCATAGGGTTGTTGTTACTGTAGACTCTCTCTGCTCCGGTCCATAGGGTTGTTGTTCCTGTAGACTCTCTCTGCTCCGGTCCATAGGGTTGTTGTTACTGTAGACTCTCTCTGCTCCGGTCCATAGGGTTGTTGTTCCTGTAGACTCTCTCTGCTCCGGTCCATAGGGTTGTTGTTACTGTAGACTCTCTCTGCTCCGGTCCATAGGGTTGTTGTTACTGTAGACTCTCTCTGCTCCGGTCCATAGGGTTGTTGTTACTGTAGACTCTCTCTGCTCCGGTCCATAGGGTTGTTGTTACTGTAGACTCTCTCTGCTCCGGTCCATAGGGTTGTTGTTACTGTAGACTCTCTCTGCTCCGGTCCATAGGGTTGTTGTTACTGTAGACTGCTCTGCTCCGGTCCATAGGGTTGTTGTTACTGTAGACTCTCTCTGCTCTGATCCATAGGGTTGTTGTTCCTGTAGACTCTCTCTGCTCCGGTCCATAGGGTTGTTGTTCCTGTAGACTCTCTCTGCTCCGGTCCATAGGGTTGTTGTTCCTGTAGACTCTCTCTGCTCCGGTCCATAGGGTTGTTGTTACTGTAGACTCTCTCTGCTCCGGTCCATAGGGTTGTTGTTCCTGTAGACTCTCTCTACTCCGGTCCATAGGGTTGTTGTTACTGTAGACTCTCTCTGCTCCGGTCCATAGGGTTGTTGTTACTGTAGACTCTCTCTGCTCCGGTCCATAGGGTTGTTGTTACTGTAGACTCTCTCTGCTCCGGTCCATAGGGTTGTTGTTCCTGTAGACTCTCTCTGCTCCGGTCCATAGGGTTGTTGTTCCTGTAGACTCTCTCTGCTCCGGTCCATAGGGTTGTTGTTACTGTAGACTCTCTCTGCTCCGGTCCATAGGGTTGTTGTTACTGTAGACTCTCTCTACTCCGGTCCATAGGGTTGTTGTTACTGTAGACTCTCTCTGCTCCGGTCCATAGGGTTGTTGTTACTGTAGACTCTCTCTGCTCCGGTCCATAGGGTTGTTGTTACTGTAGACTCTCTCTGCTCCGGTCCATAGGGTTGTTGTTACTGTAGACTGCTCTGCTCCGGTCCATAGGGTTGTTGTTACTGTAGACTCTCTCTGCTCCGGTCCATAGGGTTGTTGTTCCTGTAGACTCTCTCTGCTCCGGTCCATAGGGTTGTTGTTCCTGTAGACTGCTCTGCTCCGGTCCATAGGGTTGTTGTTCCTGTAGACTCTCTCTGCTCCGGTCCATAGGGTTGTTGTTCCTGTAGACTCTCTCTGCTCCGGTCCATAGGGTTGTTGTTACTGTAGACTCTCTCTGCTCCGGTCCATAGGGTTGTTGTTACTGTAGACTCTCTCTGCTCCGGTCCATAGGGTTGTTGTTCCTGTAGACTCTCTCTGCTCCGGTCCATAGGGTTGTTGTTCCTGTAGACTCTCTCTGCTCCGGTCCATAGGGTTGTTGTTACTGTAGACTCTCTCTGCTCTGGTCCATAGGGTTGTTGTTCCTGTAGACTCTCTCTGCTCCGGTCCATAGGGTTGTTGTTACTGTAGACTCTCTCTGCTCCGGTCCATAGGGTTGTTGTTCCTGTAGACTCTCTCTGCTCCGGTCCATAGGGTTGTTGTTACTGTAGACTCTCTCTGCTCCGGTCCATAGGGTTGTTGTTACTGTAGACTCTCTCTGCTCCGGTCCATAGGGTTGTTGTTACTGTAGACTGCTCTGCTCCGGTCCATAGGGTTGTTGTTACTGTAGACTCTCTCTGCTCCGGTCCATAGGGTTGTTGTTACTGTAGACTCTCTCTGCTCCGGTCCATAGGGTTGTTGTTACTGTAGACTCTCTCTGCTCCGGTCCATAGGGTTGTTGTTACTGTAGACTGCTCTGCTCCGGTCCATAGGGTTGTTGTTACTGTAGACTCTCTCTGCTCCGGTCCATAGGGTTGTTGTTACTGTAGACTCTCTCTGCTCCGGTCCATAGGGTTGTTGTTACTGTAGACTCTCTCTGCTCCGGTCCATAGGGTTGTTGTTACTGTAGACTCTCTCTGCTCCGGTCCATAGGGTTGTTGTTACTGTAGACTGTTCTGCTCCGGTCCATAGGGTTGTTGTTACTGTAGACTCTCTCTGCTCCGGTCCATAGGGTTGTTGTTCCTGTAGACTGCTCTGCTCCGGTCCATAGGGTTGTTGTTGTGTTATGGATAAGAGAAGAACCCACAGAGCGCTGGTGCGTCATACAGCCAACATTCTAATGACCCGTCACCCACAGCAAATGACAATAATAGTACCTCATCTTGTTCAGTAGCTATGGTGCAGGTTTGTAGTCTGCCGTGTCGCGGGGAGGTTAATTAAAAAACAGTGACCCCTCTTTTGATATTTTGTGTGTATTCCAGTAAGAACGGGGGACTCAGAAGGTTGTTCTGATGGAATCTGATGCAGAAAGGTGAAGGAAAAGGACATGGGTATATATAGTAAACTAGTATATAGTTTATTAAGCTAATAACCAGAATGCTTTTGCTGAGTGGCCAGAACCACATTGACATAGATGGTACTTGCCACACTCTCCAGAATGACTTGCATAATTCATATTATTCATGCCAGTATATCAACGGGCTATGGAAGTGACCTCCCATAACGAAGTGAGACTCTTCGCAGGGATCGGAAGCAGTGTGTAATGGCTGTGTAATATCTGCAAATGAGGACAAGTTAGGTCTCTGGTGGGGTCCTCACTCATGGACAATACTAGCTCCTTTAAGCTAGGTTTAGGCTTCAGTGATTTCCACACTGAGTACAGGGCTAGTGTTCAGAGACTGGGACAGTTACTGGCATATGACGTTTGATGGATGTGCTGAGAATGTTGACCACTAGGTGGCTCTCAGCCCTCATGCCTCTGCATATGCAGTGGTGTAAAGTACTTCAGTATATTTTAGCAATTACATTCACTTTTAATACTTAAATATATTTAAAACCAAATACTTTTAGACTTTTACTCAAGTGGTATTTTACTGGGTTACTCACTTTAATAGAAAACGACTCAAGTAAAAGTATCTTTACTTTTACTCAAGTATGACAATTGGGTACGTTTTCCACCACTGGGCATATGACATTTGATAGAGTTGCTGTACTGCAGCTGTATGTGCTGAGAATGTTGACCACTAGGTGGCTCTCAGCCCTTATGCCTCTGCTGTCTGCTCCCTCAGTGTCTGTCTCAAACTGCACTGTACAGCACAGCGATGCAGTTATGTGCATGGTCAGCGGTGCAGTACTTTGATGCCATGGCACCAGGGACAACGGGTTTTTACCTCAGTCCTACCACAGTTGTCAGTCTCAATCATTTGCACTCTGAATGTATGTTGGCTATATTACATTTAGCGCTTCTACAGTCATGTGTCTATAACATATCTACTTCACATCAATGCTCACCCACACAAATTCATATACTGTATATCTCAGAATTATAGTTTTTTTTCTCACAAGGTTATAGCAAGAGAAAAACTATTCCGTTCAGTCGCATCAATTCCCTTGAGATAGTTCAAACACGGAATAAACCTGCCCTCCATGCTGCGAGGACCCCTCCTCTCCCCGAAGACCCCTCCCCTCCCTGTGATAACTAAGCAGCATCCTCCATCTCAGTTAACAACCTGTGTGAATGTGACGCCAGCACAGGCAGGAAATAGTCGGCCAAAATTATCCAATGGCTCTGTCTCAATTCATCTTTCCTTATTCCTCGCCTCCTTCTAAACCATATTGGAGGAGAAGGTCCAAGGTCCCTCCTCTAAGACCTTCTTCTCCAATGCACTTTGAGGATGCAGTGAGGAAAGAGGACGTGAGGAACCGAGGAAAGATGAATTGAGAAAGAGCCGATGAGTAGCGCTGATGGGCCTCATCTCGTGTGCTGCTATCCCCTTCATGTTGTGCATGAAACCGTATAATACATGGTGTCCCTGTATCGTTTATCCCAGGAGTCTTGTTTAGGGAGAAAGGATGTAAGGGTGTTGGCAAGAGTAGCAAAGCCTGTTATCGAGTCCCTCCCGTCCGCCGTGATCATGTGGCTGTGCCCAGCATGAGGTGAGACGAGGTGAGATGAGAGAGGAGATGAAACAGCACATTGAGCCTGCGTCCCAAATGGCATACTATATTTTGTAGTGGACTACTTTTGACCAGGATCTATAGGGCTATAGTCAAAAGTAGTGCACTATACAGAAAGTAGGGTGCCATCTGGGACAGAGTCTGAATCACAGGGGAGAGCGAGAGGAGTGGTTCTGCGCCCGCTCCCAACCCAACAGGAGTAACCGTTTTCTGAGGCGAGCAGGAGCAAACTGCAAAAATCTCTTTCTCTCAGGATCGATTGAGCTTTTCCCCAGCAACCCCATTATGCTAAAGGCACCCATCAGCACGCACCCACCAGCACGCACGCACGCACGCACACACACCCACCCACCCACCCACACCCACCCACCTACACCCACCCACCCACCCACCCACCCACCCACCCACCCACCCACCCACCCACCCACCCACCCACCCACCCCCACACACCCACACACACATCCTGGACTCTCCTTGTCAGATAAAACTATATAAAATATATTCACGTCACCAAATAATTGATTAAAACACACTGTTTTTAAATGAAGGTCTACAGTAGCCTCAACACTATTCTGTAGGGTAGTACAATGGTGTAGCCGGAGGACAGCTAGCTTCCGTCCTCCTCTGGGTATATTAGTAGTAATTAGTAATTAACACAGTAGTTATGACGACTTCCAGAGGACTGCCCCTCTCCCCACAGGTGTGATTACTACCTCTGAGGGTTTAGCGCTTGAGGTAGTCACCTCATACAAGTACTTGGGAGTATGGCTAGACGGTAGGCTGCACTTCTCTCAGCACATATCAACGCTGCAGGCTAAAGTTAAATCTAGACTTGGTTTCCTCTATCGTAATCGCTCCTCTTTCACTCCAGCTGCCAAACTAACCCTGATTCAGATGACTATCCTACCCATGCTAGATTACGGAGACATAATTTATAGATCGGCAGGTAAGGGTGCTCTCGAGCGGTTAGATGTCCTTTATCATTCGGCCATCAGATTTGCCACCAATGCTCCTTATAGGACACATCACTGCACTCTATACTACTATGTAAACTGGTCATCTCTGTATACCTGTCCCAGGTCCCACTGGTTGATGCTTATTTATAAAACTCTCTTAGGTCTCACTCCCCCCTATCTGAGATACCTACTGCAGCCCTCATCCTCCACATACACAACCGTTCTGCCAGTCACATTCTGTTAAAGTTCCTCAAAGCACACACATCCCTGGGTCGCTCGTCTTTTCAGTTTGCTGCAGCTAGCGACTGGAACGAGCTGCAACAAACACTCAAACTGGACAGTTTTATCTCAATCTTCATTCAAAGACTCAATCATGAACACTCTTACTGACAGATCGTGGCTGCTTTTCGTGATGTATTGTTGTCCCTACCTTCTTGCCCTTTGTGCTGTTGTCTGTGCCCAATAATGTTTGTACCATGTGTTTTACTGCTACCATGTTGTGCTGCTGCCATGTGGTGCTGCTGTCATGTTGTGTTGCTACCATGCTGTGTTTTCATGTGTTGCTGCCATGCTATGTTGTCATCTTAGGTCTCTCTTTATGTAGTGTTGTGTTGTCTCTCTTGTCGTGATGTGTGTTTTGTCCTATATTTTATTTAATTTATTTGTATTTTTAATCCCTTGTCCCCACAGGAGTCCTTTTGCCTTTTGGTAGGCCGTCATTGTAAATAAGAATTTGTTCTTAAAGTGGAAGTGAGATCCAAGCGGGGAAATAAATACACTAGTACACCACAGAGTACATGTAAAATCTGCATAAGTACAATGTATTTACTAGGTGTTACACAGGATTTGGCTAGTTATAATGAAATTGATCTTGAAGGGTACTTGTAATTGTAGTGTACCGATAGTCCGATAGTGGTGGAAAAAGTACCCATACGTGAGTAAAAGTAAACATACCTTTATAGAAAATTACTGAAGTAAAAGTGAAAGTCACCCAGAAAATGGTCCTTGAGTAATAGTCTAAATATACTTAAGTATCAAAATTAAAAGTATCAATTATTTTGCATTCCTTATATTAAGCAAAGCAAACGGCACAAAACAACATCTACACACACAGTACCCCATAACGACAAAGCGACAAGAGTCGACTTTGCGGTCGACTTTGCATGGATAAACAGTGTTTGTTTGTCCTGTATGAATCTTTTGTTAGAGTAGCCAACCCCTGAAACACCAAAAACACAACAGGCTGTTTGTCATGAAATACACCACCTTCTTGGTCCGTTTCAGTGTGCATATAGGGCTAATTGCAGTCTAGCCATGATACACAACACCTTTACATACACTACATGACCTAGGGGGGCCTACCCACGAACCACGAAAAACAAGCCCAGACCATTATTCCTGCTCCACCAAATTTTACAGTTGGCACTATGCATTTGGGGAGGTAGCGTTCTCCTGGCATCCGCCAAACCCAGATTAATCCATCGGACTGCCAGATGGTGAAGCGGGATTCATCACTCCAGAGAACGCGTTTCCACTGCTCCAGAGTCCAATGACGGCGAGCTTTACACCCCTCCAACCGACACTTGGCAATGCACATGGTAATATTAGGCTTCTGAACGGTTGCTCGGCGATGGAAACTAATTTAATGTATCTCCCAACGAACATTTGTTGTGCTGATGTTGTTTACAGAGGCAGTTTGTAACTCGGTAGTGAGTGTTGCAAACGAGGACAGACGATTTTTACGCGTTGCGCGCTTCAGCACTCGGCGTTCAGTTCTGTGAGCTTGTTTGGCCTACCACTTTGCGGCTGAGCCGTTGTTGCTCCTAGATGTTTCCACTTCACAATAACAGCACTTACAGTTGACCGGGGCAGCTCTAGCAGGACAGACATTTTATAAACTGACTTGTTGGAAAGGTGGCATCCTATGACTGTGCCACGTTGAAAGTCACTGAGGTCTCTAGTAAGGCCATTCTACTGCCAATGTTTGTCTATGAAGATTGCATGGCTGTGTGCTTGATTTTATACACCTGTCAGCAACAGGTGTGGCTGAATCCACAAATTTGAAGGGGTGTCTACATGGATAATTTGTTAAAGAGAAATGAAATTCCTGACATTTAATCCTAGTAAAAATTCCCTGTCTTAGGTCAGTTAGGATCACCACTTTATTTTAAGAATGTGAAATGTCAGAATAATAGTAGAGTGAATGATTTATTTCAGCTTTTATTTATTTCATCACATTCGCAGTGGGTCAGAAGTTTACATACACTCAATTAGTATTTGCTAGCATTGCCTTTAAATGATTTAACTTGGGTCAAACGTTTCGGGTAGCCTTACACAAGCTCCCCACAATAAGTTGGGTGAATTTTGGCCCATTCCTCCTGAAAGAGCTGGTGTAACTGAGTCAGGTTTGTAGGCCTCTACTATTGTTTGTACAGATGAACGTGGTACCTTCAGGCATTTGGAAATGGCTCCCAAGGATGAACCAGACTTGTGGAGGTCCACAATTTTTTTTCTGGGGTCTTGGCTGATTTCTTTTGATTTTCCCATGATGTCAAGCAAAGAGGCACTGAGTTTGAAGGTAGGCGTTGAAATACATCCACAGGTACACCTCCAATTGACTCAAATGATGTCAATTAGCCTATCAGAAGCTTCATAATGACATAATAATGACATCATTTTCTGGAATTTCCAAGCTGTTTAAAGGCACAGTCAACTTGGTGTATGTAAACTTCTGACCCACTGGAATTGTGATACAGTGAATTATAAATTAAATAATCTGTCTGTAAACAATTGTTGGAAAAATTACTTGTGTCATGCACAAAGTAGATGTCCTAACCGACATGCGAAAGCTATATTTTGTTCACAAGAAATTTGTGGAGTGGTTGAAAAAATAGTTTTAATGACTCCAACCTAAGTGTATGTAAACTTCCGACTTCAACTGTAGGTGTGCAAAGCTCTTATGAGACTTACCCAAGAAGACTCACCACTGTAATCGCTGCCAAAGGTGTTTCTACGTATTCTAAGTGAATATTTATCTAATTGAGGTAAATTAGTGTTATATTTTCCATTCATAAAGAAAGTACATAATTTTTCTTCCACTTTGACACTACAGGGTATTTTGTGTAGATTGTTGACAAAAATTACAATTAATCCCACTTAGTAAATAAAATGTGAAGAAATCCAAGGTGGGTGGTGACTTTCTACAGGCACTGTATTTCAAAATGTAAACATGGCAAATGCATATTACAATGTAAACACAGAAAACATGAGAAGAACAAAGGAATGATCTTTGTCATCAGGTGACTAACACAACTCTCCTCTCTCCCGGACACCAAGTCTTCGTTTAACAGGTGGAACAGGAAGCCATCATTGGTGAAAGGTATGTGCAGGGCTATAAAAGCGCAGTCTTGCAACATGTTAAGTAGTTGTGAAGTACCTAATAAATAGTAAGTAGTTGAAGTTGCTAATCAGCTAAATTGCTAAAGCTAGCCGTGATGAGATTCAAACGCGTTATACGCCCACCCATCCACCCAGACTTAAGTAATCATGTGTCATACCAAACCTAACATATCATACTAATTTGAGTGTTCCAAACTTACGTTTATGAGACCAGGCTGAGCATCGTCTGGCAGCAATACAGTTCATTCGGCCTAATTTACTGCATTTTATAAAAACAGCTGATGTGGTTGACTTGCTTAAATAAATATGGTTTCTACGGATTCCTTGTGGATTGGTGTAACTCGATAAGAATCACATTCTGCTTCAAAAATAGTGAATGCCGACATGAGTTTAGACTTTTGAACCATACACAAACATTATTACATTTATGTTCAGTAAATTCATCATGTTTGTTCTGATCATTAGCAAACGAGCTGCGACGAGGTAGGCCTATTCCTTTAGTACTTTCAAAATGGACACCGACAGAAATTCAGATGTTATTTCAGATAAATTCAGCAATGTGTTGAGGCCTTAACTTTACTCTTCATTAAATCACCACAGACACACAGAGAGAGAGAGAGAGAGAGAGAGAGAGAGAGAGAGAGAGAGAGAGAGAGAGAGACGGTTAGCCTACCATTTGAAATATTTTATTAGGCATTTGTGGTCTAAAAAGGAAGGAAAATACAATCACGAGGATTCACTTTTATAGGCAATATACCGACTCACAGACAGTGCATTGAGAAAAGAAAACAACCCTCGCAAAGTCAACTGGAATTACATGGAGAAAAACACCTAAATGCATCATTCCAACATGACCTAAAATTATGAACAAGATACTAATGAGATAGATGTCACGCCCTGACCTTAGAGAGCTTTTTATGTCTCTATTTTGGTTTGGTCAGGGTGTGATTTGGGTGGGCATTCTATGTTCCTTTTTCTATGTTTTGTATTTCTTTGTTTTGGCCGGGTGTGGTTCTCAATCAGGGACAGCTGTCTATCCTTGTCTCTGATTGGGAACCATACTTAGGTAGCTTTTCACCACCTATGCTTTGTGGGTAGTTATTTTCTGTTTAGTGTTTTCTGCACCTGACAGGACTGTTTCGGTTTCGTTCATCACTGTGTTGTTTTTGTTATAGTGTTCAGTTTAAATAAAAAGCACGAACACTTACAACGCTGTGCTTTGGTCCGATTATTCCTCATCCGACGACGACACCCATTACAATAGACCTATATATGCAATATAACAATTGAGATGTACAAAATACAGAATAAGGGAAACATTTGCGGATATGAGGGAAGCCATCATTTTGATTAAGACATTAATGAGCGAGTTTAAATGGACGTAGTTGATATGCCTATTGGTTTCAGCCCTTTTGAAATGGACAGTAACAGAATGGGCCGTTCTTACTGTATTCTCCCTATACACCAAGTCAGAACCGTCGGATAAATAACGGGGGCATAGTTTCACGCCCTGACCTTAGAGAGCCTTTTTATTCTCTATTTCGTTAGGTCAGGGTATGACTTGGGTGGGCAAATCTATGTTTCTATTTCTTGGTTGGCCTAGTATGGTTCCCAATCAGAGGCAGCTGTTTATCGTTGTCTCTAATTGGGGATCATACTTAGGCAGCCCTTTTTCCCACCTTAGATTGTGGGATCTTGTTTTTGTACTGTTGCTTTCCAGCCCTACAGAACTGTGTGTTTCGTTTTGTATTTTTTTGGTGTCATCAAATAAAAGTAAGATGTACGCCTACCAGGCTGCACCTTTGTCCAATCCATCTTTAAACGAACGTGACAGAAGATCCCACCACAAACAGACCAAGCAGCGTGGCCAGGAGGAGCAGACATCCTGGACATGGGAGGAGATCCTGGACGGTAAGGGATCCTGGACAAGGGAGGAGATCCTGGCTGGAAAGGATCGCCTTCCTTGGGAGCAGATGGAGGCAGCAAGGGAGGAACAACGACGACACCGGGGTTCGCAACCAAGACGCAGGCACGAGAGGCAGCACACGGGTTGGTTGGCGGAGCCAGGTTTCAGACCAGAGCCAACTCTCCGCACTCGTTTAAGGAGCGTGAGACCGCTCAGGCACCATGTTTTGCGGAGATACGCAATGTGTCTCCAGTGCGCATCCACAGCCCGGTGCACTCTGTGCCAGCTCCTCGCACTTGCCGTGCGAAAGTGAGCATACAGCCAGGACAGGTTGTGCCGGCTCAGCGCTCCTGGTCTCCAGTACGCCTCCTCGGTCCAGGATATCCTGTGCCAGCTCTACGCACTGTGTCGCCAGTGCGCCTTCACAGCCCAGTGCGTCCTGTGCCAGCGCTCCGCACTTGCCGGGCTAAAGTGAGTATCCAGCCAGGACGTGTTGTGCCAGCTCTACATTCCAGACCTCCAGTGCGCCTCCACGGTCATGTATATCCTGTGCCAGCTCCATGCACTAAGCCTCCAGTGGTGATCCATGGCACGAAGCCTCCAGTGATGATCCATGGCACGAAGCCTCCAGTGATGATCTATGGCACGAAGCCTCCAGTGATGATCCATGGCACGAAGCCTCCAGTGATGATCCATGGCATGAAGCCTCCAGTGATGATCCATGGCAAGAAGCCTCCAGTGATGATCCATGGCACGAAGCCTCCTGTGTGTCTCTCCACTCCAGCGACGATCCCCAGTCCGGAGCCTCCAGCGACGATCCCCAGTCCGGAGCCTCCTGCGACGATCCCCAGTCCGGAGCCTCCAGCGACGATCCCCAGACCGGAACCGCCAGAGTCTCCCTCCTGTCCGGAACCGCCAGAGTCTCCCTCCTGTCCGGAGCCGCCAGAGTCTCCCTCCTGTCCGGAGCCGCCAGAGTCGCCACCTAAGTGGGCCAAGCCAGAGGTGGAGCGGGGTCTACGTCCCGCACCAGAGCCGCCACCGTGGTGAAATGCCCACACAGACCCTCCCCTACGGGTTCAGGTTTTTCGGCCAGAGTCCGCACCTTTGGGGGGGCGTACTGTCACGCCCTGACCTTAGTTCCTTTGTTATGTCTCTATTTTGGTTTGGTCAGGGCTTGAGTTGGGGTGGGCATTCTATGTTTTTGTTCTATGTTTTATATTTCTATGTGTTTGGCCGAGTGTGGTTCTCAATCAGAGGCAGCTGTCTATCGTTGTCTCTGAGAACCATACTTAGGTAGCCTCATCCCACCTGTGTTTTGTGGGTTGTTATTTTCTGTTTTGTGTGTCTGCATCAGCCAGAACTGTTTCGGTCGTTTTCTTTGTTATTTTTGTTATTTCAGTGTTCATTCAATAAATATGAACACGTACCACGCTGCACCTTGGTCCTCTCCTTCCAACACCCGTTACAACATTAGCTTTTCAATGGATCACAAACTGTTTCTGCATAAATATTATTGATTTTTTTGTACTATAAATGGAACTAATAGAAATCGTGAAAACCGGTTTACCCTGCCTACACTAGTGAGATTGTTTTATCTGTTTATCTGGTCTGTGTTTACTCAGGACAGATTTGATAGAACCCACTGTCTTGTCTTGCCTGGAGAAATAGTTCTAACATTCGAGTGTAATGTTTCTACATGATACTGATATGAGAGATGGACAGAACAGTGTTGCATTTCCCTTTCCATTTTAGCAGTATCAGTTAGGTAGCAGAGCAGTATCAGTTAGGTAGCAGGGCAGCAGCAGTTAGGTAGCAGGGCAGTATCAGTTAGGTAGCAGGGCAGCAGCAGTTAGGTAGCAGGGCAGTATCAGTTAGGTAGCAGGGCAGTATCAGTTAGGTAGCAGGGCAGCAGCAGTTAGGTAGCAGGGCAGCAGCAGTTAGGTAGCAGGGCAGCAGCAGTTAGGTAGCAGGGCAGTATCAGTTAGGTAGCAGGGCAGTAGCAGTTAGGTAGCAGGGCAGCAGCAGTTAGGTAGCAGGGCAGCAGCTGTTAGGTAGCAGGGCAGTATCAGTTAGGTAGCAGGGCAGTAGCAGTTAGGTAGCAGGGCAGTAGCAGTTAGGTAGCAGGGCAGCAGCAGTTAGGTAGCAGGGCAGTAGCAGTTAGGTAGCAGGGCAGCAGCAGTTAGGTAGCAGGGCAGTAGCAGTTAGGTAGCAGGGCAGTAGCAGTTAGGTAGCAGGGCAGTAGTAGTTAGGTAGCAGGGCAGTAGCAGTTAGGTAGCAGGGCAGTAGCAGTTAGGTAGCAGGGCAGTAGCAGTTAGGTAGCAGGGCAGCAGCAGTTAGGTAGCAGGGCAGTAGCAGTTAGGTAGCAGGGCAGCAGCAGTTAGGTAGCAGGGCAGTAGCAGTTAGGTCGCAGGGCAGTAGCATTTAGGTCGCAGGGCAGTAGCATTTAGGTCGCAGGGCAGTAGTAGATAGGTAGCAGGGCAGTAGCAGTTAGGTAGCAGGGCAGTAGTAGTTAGGTAGCAGGGCAGTAGCAGTTAGGTAGCAGGGCAGTAGTAGTTAGGTAGCAGGGCAGTAGCAGTTAGGTAGCAGGGCAGTAGCAGTTAGGTAGCGGGGCTGCAGCAGTTAGGTAGGGGGCAGTAGTAGTTAGGTAGTGGGGCAGTAGCAGCTAGGTAGCGGGACAGTAGCAGTTAGGTAGTGGGGCAGTAGTAGCTAGGTATCAAGGCGGTAGCAGTTAGGTAGCGGGGCTGCAGCAGTTAGGTAGTGTTGCAGTAGCAGTTAGGTAGTGGGGCAGTAGCAGTTAGGTAGTGGAGCAGTAGCAGTTAGGTAGCAAGGCAGTAGCAGTTAGGTAGCAAGGCGGTAGCAGTTAGTTCGTGAGGCTGCATCAGTTAGGTAGCTGGGCTGCAGCAGTTAGGTAGGGGGCAGTAGCAGTTAGGTAGCGGGGCAGTAGCAGTTAGGTAGCAGGGCAGTAGCAGTTAGGCAGCGGGGCAGTAGCAGTTAGCTAGCAGGGCAGTAGTAGTTAGGTGGCATGGCTGAAGCAGTTAGTTAAGAGGGTCTTTAACTTAACCATAAAATGTCTGTATTTCACTTAACCATTAGAGAAGAACCAGAAAAGCAGGTCCGGGTCCAGCCTCCCATCAACTCTTTGTTATACAGGTGTAAGAGGAAGCCATCATTGCTTTAACCTCTACGGGACCCCACGGGATGGTTGAGCTAACATAGGCTTTTTTTCTTTGTATTATCTTTTACCAGATCAAATGTGTGATATTCTCCTACATTCATTTCACATTTCCACAAACTTCAAAGTGTTTATTTTCAAATCGTATCAAGCATATGCATATCCTTGCTTCAGAATAAGAAATAAGAGAAAAGTAATTAAAGAGCAGCAGTAAAGTAACAATAGCGAGACTATATACAGGGGCGTACCAGTGCAGAGTCAATGAGCGGGAGCACAGGTTAGTTGAGGTAATATGTACATGTAGGTAGAGTTAAAGTGGCTATGCATACATAATAAACAGAGAGTAGCAGCAGCGTAAAAGAGGGGTCTGGGTAGCCCTTTGATTAGCTGTTCAGGAGTTTTATGGCTTAGGGGTAGAAGCCTTTTGTACCTAGACTTGGTGCTCCGGTACCGCTTGTCGTGCGGTAGCAGAGACAACAGTCTATGACTAGGGTGGCAGGAGTCGTTGACAATTTTTTGGGTCTTCCTCTGACACTGCTTGGTATACAACTTAGTCCCGTGATGTACTGGGCCGTGCGCACTACAGTCTGTAGTGCCTTGCAGTCGGAGGCCGAGCAGTTGCCATACCAGGCAGTGATGCAACCAGTCAGGATGCTCTCGATGGTGCAGCTGTAGAACCTTTTGAGGATCTGAGTACCCATGCCAAATCTTTTCAGTCTCCTGAGTGGGAATAGCTTTGTCATGCCCTCTTCACGACTGTTTTAGTGTGTTTGGACCATGATAGTTTGTTGGTGATGTGGACACCAAGGAACTTGAAGCTCTCAACCTGCTCCACTACAGCCTTGTCGATGAGAATAGGGGCGTGCTCGGTCCTCCTTTTCCTGTTGTCCACAATCATCTTCTTTGTCTTGATCACGTTGAGGGAGAGTGTCCTGGCACCACACGGCCAGGTCCCTGACCTCCTCCCTATAGGCTGTCTCATCGTTGTCGGTGATAAGGCCTACCACTGTTGTGTTATCGACAAACTTGATGATGGTGTTGGAGTCGTGCCTGGCACTGCAGCCATGAGTGAACAGGGAGTACAGGAAGGGACTGAGCACCCACCCTTGAGGGGCGCCCGTGTTGAGGATCAGCGTGACGGATGTTTTGTTACCTACCCTCACCACCCGGGGGCGGCCCGTCAGGAAGTCCAGGATCCAGTTGAAGAGGGAGTTGTTCATTCCCAGGGTCCTTAGCTAAGTGATGAGCTTTGAGGGCACTATGGTGTTGAACGCTGAGCTGTAGTAAATGAACAGCATTCTCACATAGGTATTCCTGTTGTTCAGGTGGGAAAGGGCAGTATGGGGGGGCAAAATAGATTTCATCATCTGTGGATCTGTTGGGGCGGTATGAAAATTGGAGTGGTTCTAGGGTTTCTGGGATAATGGTGTTGATGTGAGCCATGCCCAGCCTTTCAAAGCACTTCATGGTTACAGATGTGAGTGCTACGGGTCGGTAGTCATTTAGGCAGGTTACCTTAGTGTTCTTGGGTACAGGGACAATGGTGGTCTGCTTGAAACATGTTGGTATTACAGACTCAGTCAGGAACTGGTTGAAAATGTCAGTGAAGACACTTGCCAGTTGGTCAGCGCATGCTCGGAGTACACGTCCTTGCAATCCGTCTGGTCCGGTGCCTTGTGAATGTTGACCTGTTTAAAGGTCTTACTCACATCGGTTATGGAGAGCGTGATCACACAGTCGTCTGGAACAGCTGAAGCTCTCATGCATGTTTCAGTGTTACTTGTCTCGAAGTGAGCATAGAAGTAATTTAACTCGTCTGGTAGTGTCGTGTCACTGGGCAGCTCGCGGCTGTGCTTCCCTTTGTAGTCTGTAATAATTTGCAAGCCGTGCAACATCTGACGAGCGTCAGAGCTGGTGTAGTACGATTCAATCTTAGTCCTGTATTGAAGCTTTGCCTGTTTGATTGGGGGAGCATTGCGGGGCATTGCGGGATTTCTTATAAGCTTCCGGGTTGGAGTCCCGCTCCTTGAAAGCGGCAGCTCTACCCTTTAGCTCAGTGCGGAGGTTGCCTGTAATCCGTGGCTTCTGGTTGGGATATGTACGTACGGTCACTGTAGGGACGACGTCATCGATGCACTTATTGATGAAAACAGTGACTGATGTGGTGTACTCCTCAATGCCATCGGAAGAATCCCGGATACATATTCCAGTCTGTGCTAGCAAAAGACTCCTGTAGCTTGGCATCTGTTTCATCTGACCACTTTCTTTTGACAGAGTCACT
Source organism: Salvelinus namaycush (assembly GCF_016432855.1). NCBI lineage: Eukaryota > Metazoa > Chordata > Actinopteri > Salmoniformes > Salmonidae > Salvelinus > Salvelinus namaycush. The sequence goes on along the minus strand of NW_024061405.1, from coordinate 82,694 downwards.
GGTGCTTCCTGCTTTAGTTTTTGCTTGAAAGCAGGAATCAGGAGGATAGAATCATGGTCAGATTTGCCAAATGGAGGGCGAGGGAGAGCTTTGTATGCGTCTCTGTGTGTGGAGTAAAGGTGGTTTTGCAATGGTTGCCAGGGAAGCATATCTCTGTTTGAATTATGGCTCACGTCAACTCTGGCTGACTTCTTTACAATACAATACAACTTTGTCCATTAGTTAGAGCGAAGAACCAAAATATGTCTTCTGCTCCATTCTCAACCCCCCCAAACAGCAGACATCCCAAATACAGTTGAGAGAAGCACAGTTCAATCTGCAGTGCAGCACCCCTGGATGGAGAGCATGTTGTGGGGTTATCGGGGGCTTTGCTCAAGGTCCCAACATCAGGGGAATGTTTTGAGGATGTGAACCCAGCAGCCCTACAGTTGTGAAATCAATTCTGCCTGTTTATTCCAGCGACCAGCCCGGGATTTGAACAGGCCACCTTTTGGCCACAGGTCTAACTCCTTAGACGCTGGCTACCTACCCCAAGTACAGTATGTATTGTTGCCTGACTGTTTCCGGAGAAGAAGAAAAAAGGAGGAAACAGTTAATCTACAGAAAGAGTTAATCTGACAAAATGAAGACAAAATGCTATGTGTACATACTGTATAAGTTTTTAGGATGTAGTAGAACTATTTACATGCAGTGGCTGTCAGCAGCAGCTGAGAGATCCTCTGCCTCTGATAGTTCTGGGTTACTGCCAGACTGAGCAAAACATACAGTAGCGGTGCGTAGGTAAATCACTGGGGAAGCCAGAAAAAAAAGCCATATTACAACCTATGTGTTTTGATAGTTGAGTTGTTTGCTCTATAGCTTGTTAGTTCATATGCCTTGACACCGTGACATATATGCCTAAGGCCAAGACAGTAAGAATACACCGTGTTTCACGCACGTCGTCAGGGAAATGACCGGACCAAGGTGCAGCGTGGTCAGCGTACATTTCTTTTTATTTTGAATGTCGCCAACAAAAACAAGAAACAACAAAAACGAACGTGAAGCTTACTAGGGCTATACAGGCCACTAACAAAGTCAACTACCCACAACTAAGGAGGAAAAACAGGCTGCCTAAGTATGATTCCCAATCAGAGACAACGATAGACAGCTGTCCCTGATTGAGAACCCTACCCGGCCAAAACATACATTTACATTTAAGTCATTTAGCAGACGCTCTTATCCAGAGCGACTTACAAATTGGAAAGTTCATACATATTCATCCTGGTCCCCCCGTGGGAATTGAACCCTGGTCCCCCCGTGGGAATTGAACCCACAACCCTGGCGTTGCAAGCGCCATGCTCTACCAACTGAGCCACACGGGACCATAGAAACAGAAAACATAGAAATAAAGAAACTAGAATTCCCACCCTAGTCACACCCTGGCCTAACCAAAATAGAGAATAAAAGCCTCTCTATAGCCAGGGCGTGACAGTCCCGTCCCCCCCCCCCTCGTTGCGAGCCCCGGACTGGGGGCCCTTGCTGCAGGCCCCGGACCGCGGATCAATACTGGAGGCTTCCTGCCATGGATCCTCATTGCAGGCTCCGGGCCATGGACCATCACTAGAGGCTTCGTGCCACGGATCATCACTGGAGGCGTCGTGCCATGGATCACCACTGGAGGCGTCGTGCCATGGATCACCACTGGAGGCGTCGTGCCATGGATCACCACTGGAGGCGTCGTGCCATGGATCACCACTGGAGGCTTCGTGCTATGGATCACCACTGGAGGCTTCGTGCCTTGGATCACCACTGGAGGCTTCGTGCCATGGATCACCACTGGAGGCTTCGTGCCATGGATCACTACTGGAGGCTTCGTGCCATGGATCATCACTGGAGGCTTCGTGCCATGGATCATCACTGGAGGCTTCGTGCCATGGATCAACCCTGGAGGCTTCGTGCTATGGATCATCACTGGAGGCTTCGTACCATGGATCATCACTGGAGGCTTCGTACCATGGATCATCACTGGAGGCTTCGTGCCATGGATCATCACTGGAGTGAGGAGACGTATGGACAGCCTGGTGCGTGGAGCTGCCACAGGGCTTACCAGGCCGGGGACACATACAGGAGGCCTGGTTCTGGGAGCAGGCACCGGATACACTAGGCCGGAATAGAGAATAAAAGCCTCTCTATGGCCAGGGCGTGACACTGTGACAGAATAAATTCAACCACACCTTTGTTTCATCACGAAACCGGATAGCAACCTCTGTCTGGTGAAGTCCACAAAGCATATTCCACGTAACAAACAGTGACATGACTTACAGTATGGTCAAGGAAGTAGATCTTTCTGACATTTTATGACCACTAAACAACTATTGACTTAGAACCACGTTACCGCAAGTATAACAAAATAAACAGGAGCTGCCTCCACTATTCCAGCACCATTTAATCTTCAACATTTTAACATCAAATCCCCTATGCTTAGTCTAATACAGCGACAGTTAATATACCAAAATATATCAAAAACTATTTAGTCCAATCAATGTCCAATCAATGTAATCTCACTGTGTTCTTTGGGACCTTCAATGCTGCAGAAATGTGTTGGTATCCTTCCCTAGATCTGTGCCTCGCCACAATCCTGTCTCAGAGCTCTAGAGACAATTCCTTTGATATTATGGCTTGTTTTTTTTTCTGACATGCACTGTCAACTGTGGGACCAGATACAGACAGGTGTGAACCTTTCCAAATCATGTCACATCAATTGAATTTACAATAGGTGGATGATCAATGGAAACAGGATGCACCTGAGCTCAAAACGAGTCTCGTATCAAAGGGTCTGAATACTTGTGTAAATAAATCTTCTTATGGCTGCAATCCCGTTAACGGGATCGATATGACAACAGCCAGGGAAAGTGCAGGGCGCCAAATTCAAACGACAGAAATCTCATAATTAAAATTCCTCAAACATACAAGTATTTCATACCATTTTAAAGGTAATATTGTTGTTAATCCCACCACAGTGTCTGATTTCAAAAAGGCTTTACAGCGAAAGCACCACAAACGATTTTGTTAGGTCACCGCCAAATCACAGAAAAACACAGCCATTTTTCCAGCCAAAGACAGGAGTCACAAAAAGCAGAAATAGAGATAAAATTAATCACTAACCTTTGATGATCTTCAGCAGATGACACTCATAGGACTTCATGTTACACAATACATGTATGTTTTGTTGGGTAAAGTTCATATTTATATAAAAAAAATCTCAGTATACATTGGCGCGTTATGTTCAGTAGTTCCAAAAACATCCAGTGATTTTGCAGAGAGCCACATCAATTTCCAGAAATACTCATAAAAAATGTTGATCAAAGATCAAGTGTTATACATGGAATTTTAGATCCACTTCTCCTTAATGCAACCGCTGTGTCAGATTTAAAAAAAGCTTTATGGAAAAAGCAAACCATGCAACAATCTGAGGTCGGCACTCAGAGCCCAATCAACGCAAAAATATATCCGCCATATTGTGCAGTCAACAAAAGTCAGAAATAACATTAGAAATATTCACTTACCTTTGATTATCTTCATCAGAATGCGCTCCCAGGAATCCCAGTTCCACAATAAATGTTTGATTTGTTCGGTAATGTCCATCATTTATGTCCAAATAGCTACTTTTGTTAGCGTGTTTGGTAAACAAATCCAAAGTCACGAAGCGCGTTCACTAAAAGCAGACGAAATGTCAGTAGAAACATGTCAAACGATGTATTGAATCAATCTTTAGGATGTTTTTTGAATATTTTATTTTTGCATTTTCCAATTAACAACATTCAAGACAAACGTGAAAAGATATTAGACAACAATAGGACAAAGTGACAGTGACAGATGAGCGTAACAAAGAAAGAAAAAATAAAACAAATTATAATTATATATACAAACATACAATAAAAAAAAAAATATAATGAGACATTGGATCATATGGTCACCTGCTGTAGGCTACATATTATACATTACGTGTGAAACATTATATAAGGATAATATAGAGATTCATTCAATGTGATGTGGGGGGAGATTCTCCATATAGTCAATAAAAGGTTGCCAAATTCTGTAAAATGTATTTAGCTTATTCCTCAAGCGGTAAGTAATTTTCTCCAGTGGGATACAACTATTAACTTCTGATAGCCACATTGCAACAGGCAGGGGGGAATCCAATTTCCATTTCAAGGCAATACATTTCTTGGCAATCGCTAGCAATATTTCTGTTAGCTTTATAGTATGGCTTTGCCTAAGATTGGTGTTAGTAAAGTTGCCCAGTAGACAGACCTCCGGGTCTAAAGGGAATGCAACCCCATGAATTGAGGATATGGTATCGCATACCCCCTGCCAGAAACCGTGTAGTTTTGAACACTGCCAAGTGGAATGGAGGAATGTTCCTTCATCTGAGCCACATCTAAAACATAGGGAGGAGATATCAGGGTTGAACTTGTGCAGTCTAGATGGGGTGATATAGAGCTGATGGAGGAAATTAAACTGGATCAGTCTGTATCTGGAGTTCAATGTGGATGTAACACCATCCCTGCATAGGTCACTCCATAGACCCTCATCAAGATCAATACCCAGATCTTTTCCCCATCTAAGTCGGGGTTTATCTAGCCCAGGCAGTGTTAGTCCTGACATAAGAGCATCGTAAACACGGGAAATGGTCTTGAACAGTGGTTGGTCTGCGTGGCAGAGTTGTTCAATAGGTGACATCTTAGGTAGGTTCCATTGTCCCTTGAGAGACACCCTAATAAAGTTTCGTAGTTGTAGGTAGCTAAAGAAGTCCCTGTTAGGCAAGTGGTATTTCTGTTTCAGCTGATCAAAAGACATAAGAACTCCCTCCTCGTAACAATGTTCCAGAAGAGTGATCCCCTTATCAGACCATGGTCTAAAGTTACTATTCTGGAAAAACATAGGAATCAATCTATTGTACCATAAAGGGGTTTTAGGGGAAAGGAATCCCCCTCGTCCGAACAGCTCATGTAGTTTGCACCATGCCAGGACAGAATGTATGATTAAAGGGTTGTCTGTGATGGTTTTTATAGATTTTCTGTCCCATTTGTAAAACAATTCTGCCCCAGTGTCATCATTTACCTCAAGCTTTTCAATGTTCAACCATGAGGGAGAGGGACCCTTGTCAAACCTCTGAGCCAGAAACCTAGACTGTGCTGCCCAGTAGTACATTCTAAAATTGGGGAGGTTTAAGCCCCCTTGACTGTAATCCAGGGCCAGTTTATCCAGGCCAACCCTAGGGGTTTTGCCGTGCCAGATAAACCGTCTGGTCATCTTGTCGAGAGAGGAAAAGAATGCTGCGGGAACAGGGATAGGGAGAGATTGAAACAGATATAGAAATCTGGGCAGGACATTCATTTTAATTACATTGATTCTACCCAGTAGAGTGAGAGGTAAGTCCATCCATTTACAAAGGTCACCCTCCACCTTTTGCAACAAACTGGCCAGATTGAGTTTATAGAAGTTGTTCAGGTTACCATCCACCATTATGCCCAAATATGTGAAGCCCATAGGCGACCATCTAAAAGGAAACTTGTGCTTGATGGTATGATGGTCAAAGACAGACAACGGTAAGATTTCGCTTTTATCTAAATAGACCTTATATCCAGAGAAAGAACTATAACACTGTAGTAGGATCTGCAAGTGAGAGAGGGAGTGTTCTGGGTTTGTTAGAAATAAGATAAGGTCGTCCGCAAAGAGTGATAATTTATGGGTATGGGGGCCCACCTCAAAGCCATGTATGTCAGGGCACGTTCTAATAGCCTCAGCCAACGGTTCGATGGCGAGGGCAAAGAGGTGGGGGCTAATTGGGCAACCTTGTCTGTTCCCCCTATAGAGAGGGAAAGAGGAGGAAGTAATCCCATTGGTAGCAATCCTAGCTTTAGGAGATTTGTAGAGTGATTTTATCAAATTTATAAACACGGTACCTAAACCAAACTTTTCCAAGACGCGAAAGAGGTATGGCCATTCAACCCTATCAAAGGCCTTTTCAGCGTCGAGGGAGACTGCGACACTAGGTATTTTGTTTTTGTTAGCAAGGTGAATTATATCAAAGAACCTTCTGAGATTATTGGAGGACAATCTATTAATTATGAAGCCAGTCTGATCTGGGTTGACCAACAGGGGAAGACACGACTCCAGTCTCTTAGATAGCATCTTGGTGACCAGTTTACAATCTGTGTTAAGGAGAGAGATTGGTCTATATGAGGCGCACTTTAGTGGATTTTTCCCTTTCTTGTGGATTACAGTAATCACTGCTTGAGAGAAAGACTCTGGAAAGCAGTTGTCTTCCCTGGCTTTTTTAAGTACCTCCATAAGGTAGGGGACCAACAGCTCCCTAAATTCTTTATAGTACTCTGGAGGGAAGCCATCCTCCCCAGGAGATTTATTAGAAGGTAAGGATTTAATGGCCTCCAACAATTCAGGAACTGAGAAGTGTTCACTCAGGCACTCGCTGTCTTCCCCTGACAGGCATGGGAGGTTGAGAGAGGAGAGAAAGGAGTCGATCTCTGATAGATCATCGCTTGATTGGGAAGTGTAGAGGTCTTCATAGTATTTCTTAACTTCTTATGGCGGCAGCCCGACGTCGGTACACTTATGACAACAGCCAGCTCAAAGTGCAGGGTGCGAAATTCAAAATCTATTTTTTAAAAATATTTAACTTTCACACATTAACAAGTCCAATACAGCATATGAAAGGTACACATCTTGTGAATCAAGCCAACATGTCCGATTTTTAAAATGTTTTACAGGGAAGACAAAATATGTAAATCTATTAGCTAACCACGTTAGCAAAAGACACCACTTTTTTTTACTCCAACAGTTTCTTACTCCATCAGTAGCTATCACAAATTCGACCAAATAAAGAAATAAATAGCCACTAACCAAGAAAAAACTTCATCAGATGACAGTCTGATAACATATTTATTGTATAGCAAATGTTTTGTTCGAAAAATGTGCATATTTCAGGTATAAATCATAGTTTACATTTCAGCTACAATCAGAAATTGCACCGAAAGCAGCCATAATATTTACAGACACCAATGTCAAATACCTAATTACTCATCATAAAACATTTCTGAAAAATACATAGTGTACAGCAATTGAAAGACAGGCATCTTGTGATTCCAGACAATATTTCCGATTTATCAAGTGTTTTACAGCGAAAACAAAATGTAGCGTTATATTAGCGTAGCCACAATAGCCAGAAACACTTGGGCGCCGACGACCAGTTCACATGCACGACAGATATTAGAAATAGCATCATAAAATGTTTCTTACTTTTGGTGATCTTCCGTCAGAATGTTGGACAAGGTGTCCTTTGTCCAGAACAGTCGTTGTTTGGATCTGGAACGGCAAATTTCCCTCTTCATTTAGCATGGGCACTTGCCAAGTGCTACATATCTCTCCAACGTCAACAAAGTCAGAGAACGGAACACGGCAAAACTCCCGAAAAAATTTCAATAATCTGATTAAACTATATTGAAAAAACATACTTTACGATGATATGGTCACATGTATCAAATAAAATCTAAGACGGAGATGTTAGTCGTTCATAACGACAGCTAAAAAGAAGGCAAATCCATGTCCTCTTTGCGCGCTCCAGAAACAGGAAGTGGACGGTCACGTCAAAGATAGAGCTTTTATTCCACCTCAGACCAAGATAAACACAAAAAAAATTCTCTCACCGCCTCTTGACCAACCAGGGGAAGGTGTATGAAGTGTACGTAGCCTCTTACGTCTTATGCCCATGTATAGGCAAGAAGTTGAACAGAGCATCGATTTCTGACATTCCACTTCCTGGTCAGGAAATGTGCTGCAGAATGAGTTCTGTTTCACTCAGAGAAATAATTCAAACGGTTTTAGAAACTAGAGAGTGTTTTCTATCCAATAGTAATAATAATATGCATATTGTACGAGCAAGAATTGAGTACGAGGCCGTTTGAAATGGGCACTATTTAACTGGCTACTCAATACTGCCCCTTGCAGCCATAAGAAGTTAAAAGTATTATTAATTTCAGTAGGGTCGAAAGATATCTCATTAGTAAGAGTTTCTATAGCATTAATTGTCCTCTTACTTTCCTCTGCTTTCAGTTGCCATGCCAATACTTTGTGAGCTTTCTCTCCAAGCTCGTAATAACGCTGTTTTGATTTAGTGATGGCCCTCTCAGCTTGATATGTGTTCAGAATATTATATTTCAGTTTTTTATTTACCAAAAGCCTGTATAGATCTTTAGTCGGGCCTCTTTGGTAGGTTTTCTCTAGCTCTGAGATTTCAGATTCAAGGGCACTCAGTTCCGCACCGTGTTTTCTCTTCAGCCCTTTAGTATAGGAAATGATCTGTCCCCTCAGATAGGCCTTCAATGTGTTCAAGAATCAAACTGTCAGGAGCGGAGGGTTTGTTTGTCAAAGTGAAAATATTGATCTGCTCTTTGATGAATGCACAAAATTCAGGTTGCTTTAGGAGTGTAGAATTTAGTCTCCATCTATATGCTCCATTTACCTTGGTAGGAATGGAGATTGATAATACCAGAGGAGAATGGTCACTAAGTAATCTGGGGAGATACTTGACATCTAACACTCTATGAAACAGTTGTGTCGACAGTAAAAAGTTATCTATGCGTGTGTGTGTCTTGTGTGGGTGTGAATAAAAAGAGTAGTCCCTATCCTGTGGGTGCAACTGTCTCCAGATGTCTAGTAAATTGAGATCTTTCATGAATGACATGGTGAGCTTGCTGGCTTTGGTAAGAAGTGAGGGTTTATCAGAGGACCTATCAAGAACTGTATCTAAACAAAAATTAAAATCTCCTCCAACCAGTAGCCATCCTGGTGGTGCTTGAGCAACCTGAAGGAAGACATTCTGAATAAACATATGGTCATCGAAGTTAGGAGCATAGATATTCAATAGGGTCCAAGACTCTGAAAACATATGCCCCTGCACCAAAACAAACCTGCCAGAGGGATCAGAGATGGTGTTGTTGACGCAGAAGGGGATGTGTCTACTTATCAAAATTGCAGTTCCTCTTGCTTTGGAGTTAAAAGAGGACGCAAAAACTTGTCCTACCCATTCCCTCTTCAATTTCTTGTGTTCACTGGCTGTAAGATGTGTTTCTTGTAAAAACACAATGTCAGCCTTTAATTTCTTAAGGTATGTATAGACTCTCTTCCTTTTAATCGGGCTGTTAAGACCTTTTACGTTGAATGTGACATATTTTAGTGGATTAAGCATAGTTGGGTTTCAAATATGTAACTGAATGGAAATCTATCATATGTAGATAGTTAGGAAATGTTTCAACTTTGGTTTGAACACAGAAGTGACCTATGTGTCTCTTTAGGAAGGAAACAATAAACATAAAAAAAAGGGGAAAAAAATAAAGAATCCCACCCACCCCGATTGTTAGACTAAAACCACAATCCCAACAATCAAACATGAATACACTTGTAGAGATACGTTGCTGCTCGCTTTCCATCTTGCTCTTACTAGCTAAACCTTGGCGTAAACTAAAACCTGCGAGCTCTCTAAATTGAAAACAAACGTTGTGAATAGACATTTATGGCTGAATATTTACTGCCCACGGTAAGGGCTGCTTGAGTCTCTTTTCGAAAGATTAACATAAATGAGGGGGAAAGCAGTGGGCCTAAACCCACTTATTTGCTTCGCCCAGTGATATGGACTAAACCAAAATATACTCTACTGTAAATGTAATAGAACTCACCCCGGAAAGATACGGTTAGTTGAAAATGTACAAATCAATTATAGCGACCGGAGGATATCAGCGGTTCAGTCCGGATAAGAGAAAACAAACAAACTGCATCTCATCCCCCAAAGAGACCGTCCTGGCTCAGACGTTGCTCAGTTCTTTGAGAAAAGTGTACACTTCTCCCGGTGTGTTGAAGAGATGGCTTCGGCCTTTGTACTGAACTTTCATCCGCGCAGGGTGGATGAGGTAGCCGGTGATGTTCTTCTCCTTCAGTGCTTTGGCGGCAGGTCTGAACTGCTTGCGACGTCTTGCGAGATCCGCGCTCATATCCGGGAAAAGGCTGACCCTCTTGCCATCAATGGTGATGTCCCCTTTGGCTCTTGCGAGATGCAGTACCTTCTCTCTGTCTTGGAAACGGAGGAACCTGATCAGGACGGCCCGTGGGGGCTCATCTGGCCGGGGTTTCGGCGCTGATGTTCTGTGGGCGCGTTCGATTTCCAGTGGCTTGGTGAAGTTGATTATGCCTAGGACATCCGGGATCCATTGAGTGAAGAAACGGACCGGGTCACGGCTCTCGCTGTCCTCTTTCAATCCCACCACACGGATATTACTACGTCTGCTCTGGTTCTCCATCTGATCTACCTTGTTTTTGAGGTAGGCATTGTCCTTTTGCAGTTGTATCAAGACCTGGTCATGTCGAGCGATAGTGTCTTCAACTGTGCTAATGCGCAACTCTGCCTCAGTCGTTCTCAAAAGGAGATCATTCATGGAGGATTTCAGGTCGTCAATGGAAGAATGGAGTTCAGCCGTTTTCTTATCGATTTTCATAGAAAGACCTTTGTTACCATCCTGAATTTCCCGGAGGAGAGTAGCCAGCATGTCGGCAGGCTCGCAAGAGGCCGAGAGCAACAGTCTGGAACTGTCGTTTGTGTCACGAATCCCGTTTCCTGAGTCTGTTTTTGCCTGTGTTCTGTCCTGGAGTGTTTTTCCGGTGTCCTGGAACGCACCCTGTCTGGTTGCCGGACGACGTAGCTAGTTGGGAGATCTCTGATTACCCACACCTGTATCCCATCAGCTATCTGCACACCTGGTCCTGATCATCATCCCTCCACTTCATAAGCTCTGACCTGACATCCATTCCCTGCCGGATCGTTAGCCATGAACAGTATGTCGTGCCAGCGTATCAGCCTCCATTTTGATAGAGTTTGTTTTGTACGTCTTGCTTGCCTTGAACTTACCTCCGTTCTCTCTGTCTACAGTCATTCACCCGGAACACTCATTCCATCCCTACCTGGTCGTCGGTGGCTTCTGCTACTCCATTGGATCTGCCAATTCAATCCCCTCAACTCAACTCCGCTGCCCGCTCCGCTACCTGGATCTTTCTATCTCTACACTTAAACTTGTAAATAAATACTCACCTTCGTCTTACACTCCTTGTCCTGGTCTGCTTCTGGGTTCTACGTTAGAAAACCGTGACAGTTTGAGTTATGAGGGCTAATGCTAATCTTGCTAGCTGTAGCGTTATCGTTATCTTGGGAATCGACAACGTTTTGGTCGTCCTTCTTGCCTCTCGGTCGGAGGTCCATGGCTCTTTGGGAAGGTAAGTACTTGACAATTTATCAGCCGATGTTAGAATATTGTTTCAACGTTGTTATTTAGGTAATAATAGAATAACTTTGAAGAGCTCGGTTTGTCAACGTCTGCTCAGCTCCGCGGCATCACGTGCTCCCCTTTAGGATGTTTTTAACATAAATCTTCAATAATGTTCCAACTGGAGAATTCCTTTGTCTTCAGAAATGCGATAGAACAGAGTTCGCTCTCACGTGAACGCGCATGGTCAGCGCATGTTCAGCTCATGGTAGACCTTACTCAATCCCCTCTCATTCGGCCCCACTTCGCAGAAGCATCAGACAAGGTTTCCACATCTAGTGGAAGCCTTAGGAAGTGCAACATGACCAATATCCCACAGTATCTTCAATAGGGGCTGAGTTGAAAATCGACAAACCTCAGATTTCCCACTTCCTGGTTGGATTTCCCTCAGGTTTTTGCCTGCCATATGAGTTCTGTTATACTCACAGACATCATTCAAACAGTTTTAGAAACTTCAGAGTTTTCTATCCAAACAGACTAATAATATGCATATATTAGCAACTGGAACTGAGTAGCAGGCCGTTTACTCTGGGCACCTTTCATCCAAGCTACTCAATACTGCCCCCAGCCATAAGAAGTATTTATATTTTTTATATTCAACAAATGTGACGAAAAAAAGATTGCTTTGTCATAATGGGGTATTGTGTGTGTAGATGTCGTTTTGTGCCGTCTGCTTTACATAATATAAGGAATGCAAAATGATTTATACTTTTCATTTTGATAGTATTTTTAGACTATTACTCAAGGACTATATTACTGGGTGACTTTCACTTGTAGGTGTGGACTCATCTAGTGGGCTGGATCCTTGACTTTTTTACCATCAGAAGCCAGCGGTTGAGGGTAAATTGGTGCCTGTCAGGGGAGCTGGCATCATCAACAGGCTCACCTCTGGGACTTCCTCTCGCCACTCCAATATATCCTGTATATTCTGTCGTAGCCACTACACTCAGGTAAAAGGGTTCCTAAAGGGTTGTTTGGCTGTCCCTGTAGAAAAACCCTTTATGATTCAAGGAAGAACCCTTTTTGGACCTCCCAAAAGAGTTTTACCTGGAACCGAAAAGGGTTCTTCAAAGGATTTTCCTATGGGGACAGCCGAAGAACCCTTTTCGGTTCTAGTTCTCACCTTTTTTCTAAGAGTGTACGAGAACCAACTGCACCTGTTTGTGGACGACTCAGTAATAGTCCTTCATGCAGTTAAAACTGCTACTGATTTTGTACATTGATGCGACAGTTTATTCTTACAACTGAATTTGACAAACACTAAAGATATGTGTATTGATTTCAGGCATTAACCCCATACCCCTCAGAACACTCTCATCAAGAGCCAGGTGGTAGACAGCAGGTGGTAGCTGGTCTAGCTGGTTTTGCTGGTGATAAGCCTTCAGTGTGTTTTGGACAATGGTGACAAGCCTTCACTGTGTTTTCGATACAGGTGACAAACCTTCACTGTTTTTTGGACACATACAAGCTTATAATGGTGATACTGTTATACTGGTGACAAAGCTGGTCAAGCTGGTGTGACCACGTCCAACAGTTTGGGTAGTCGTATTTAGTATTATTTCTAACCCAGGCAGTCATTCTGGATGCATATTGTGTGAGAAGAAAAGTTCAAAATGGTTGATATCCCCACTCTGGCTAGATTCTGATAGGAATTAAACATCCCTTTTCAAGCCAGCATGACGTGACTTGATTCTGGTGACTGGCTTATGTTGGTCACCATCAAAAACACACCAACGTCTGGTCATCACAAAAAGACAACAAAGAGACCACGGAAACACAGCAAAGGCTGGTCACCAGCATCCTCAACAGGCTCTTCCTGGTCTAGGCTGTTTTTCTCAGCAGAGGAGGCCGCCATCTTTACGCACGTGAAAACTCTACACTTCAATTATTGATCACACAGCGCTTGTGATGTACTGTAGGTTGACATAGCAAACATACAGGCCTATAGAAAGTCTACACCTCCATGTTGTTGTGTTACAAAGTGGGACTGAAATATATTTAATAGATTTTTTTTTGTCGTTGATCTACACAAAATAAACTATGAATACTCCATAATGTCAAAGTAAAAATAACGAATCTGAAATGTTTGACAAATTAATAACAATTAATTAACTAAAATATAGTTGTTGTGTAATTAGTAGAAGTAAAATGTGGCTTAACAAATCACATAAGTTATATGGACTCACTGTGTGAAATAATAGGGGTTGACCCTTCCTCTGTCCCCCACACATACAGTGGCGGATTTAGGTATAGGAAACATGGGCAGCCGCCCAGGGTGGAATCTTGCCAGGGGGGCGCACGCACAAAAAACAAACAAAAATAATAATATTCGTAATGGTGACATTTGCGCAATCGGTTTTCTATCGCTCATTTGCAAGTCACGTCAATGATATGTCACCGTGTGGGACTGTGGGTCCGTTAACCTTGTCGGAGTGGGTTCACTGATTCTAGTTTGTGAGCTAGGCAGGCTGAACAAATTCTTATTTACGATGACGGCCTACCAAAAGGCCTCCTGCGGGCACGGGGGCTGGGATAAAAAATGTAATTAAAATATAGGACAAAACACACATCACGACAAGAGAGATACCACAACACTATATAGAGACCTAAGACAACAACATAGCATGGCAGCAACACATGAAAACACAGCATGGTAGCAACACAACATGACAACATGGCAGCAGCACAGCATGGTAGCAGCACAGCATGGTACAAACATTTTTGTGCATAAACAGTACAAGGGGCAAGAAGGTAGAGACAACAATACATCACGTGAAGCAGCCACAACTGTCAGTAAGAGTGTCCATGATTGAGTCCTTTAATGAAGAGAATGAAGCATGGTCACGTTAATAATTATGCTGTGGATGATGTTTTAAACCACCCAGACACAACAAAGATACATTGGTCCTGCTGAACTGAGCTGCAGGACAGGAAGGAAACTGATTAGTCATTTTAAAACAGCTAAAGTTCAATGGCTGTGATGGGAGAAAACTGAGGATGGATCAACAACATTGTAGTGAGTCCACAATAATGACCTGAATTACAGAGTAAAAATCATTATAAAATGTACAGAATAAAATATTACAAAACATGCATATGTATGCAACAAGGCAACAAAATGAACACAGCAACGGAATACACGTTTTGGCCTAAATGCAAAGCCTTATGTTTGGGCCAAATCCAACACAACACATCACTGAGTGACTGCCTCCTTATTTTAAAGCATGGTGGTGCCTGCATCATGCTATGAGTATGCTTGACATGGGCAAAGACTGGGGAGTTTTTCAGTATGAAAAGAAACAGGATGGAGCTAAGTACAGGCAAAATCCTAGAGGACAACCTGCTTCAGTCTGCTTCACATCGTGGACTTCAGGAACGTGGACTTCAGGAAGGACTTCAGGACTTCAGGAAACAGCAGAGGGAGCACCCCCCTATCCACATTGACGGGACAGTAGTGGAGAGGGTAGTAAGTTTTAAGTTCCTCGGTGTACACATCACGGACAAACTGAATTGATCCACCCACATAGACAGCGTTGTGAAGAAGGCGCAGCAGCGCCTCTTCAACCTCAGGAGGCTGAAGAAATTTGACTTGCCACCAAAAGCACTCACAAACTTCTACAGATGCACAATCGAGAGAATCCTGTCGGGCTGTATCACCGCCTGGTACGGCAACTGCTCCGCCCACAACCGTAATGCTCTCCAGAGGGTAGTGAGGTCTGCACAACGCATTACCGAGGGCAAACTACCTGCCCTCCAGGACACCTACACCACCCGATGTCACAGGAAGGCCATAAAGATCATCAAGGACAACAACCACCCGAGCCACTGCCTGTTCACCCCGCTATCATCCAGAAGGCGAGGTCAGTACAGGTGCATCAAAGCAGGGACCGAGAGACTGAAAAACAGCTTCTATCTCAAGGCCATCAGACTGTTAAACAGCCACCACTAACATTTAGTGGCCGCTGCCAACATACTGACTCAACTCCAGCCACTTTAATAATGGGAATTGATGGAAATTTATGTAAAAATGTATCACTACCCACTTTAAACAATGCCACTTAATATAATGTTTACATACCCTACATTACTCATCTCATATGTATATGTATATACTGTACTCTATATCATCTACTGCATCTTGCCATCTTTATGTAATACATGTATCACTAGCCACTTTAAACTATGCCACTTTATGTTTATATACCCTACATTACTCATCTCATATGTATATACTGTACTCTATACCATCAACTGCATCTTGCCTATGCCGTTCTGTACCATCACTCATTCATATATCTTTATGTACATATTCTTTATCCCTTTACACTTGTGTGTAAAAGGTAGTAGATGTGGAATTGTTAGGTTAGATTAGTCGTTGGTTATTACTGCATTGTCGGAACTAGAAGCACAAGCATTTCGCTACACTCGCATTAACATCTGCTAACCATGTGTATGTGACAAATAAAATTTGATTTGATTTGATTCATCAGACACTGGGAGAGGAATTCACCTTTCAACAGGACAATAACCTACAACACTAAGACACGTCTACACTGGTTGGTTACCAAGAAGACAGTGAATGTTCCTGAGTGGCCAAGTTACAGTTTTGAGTTAAGTCTGCTTGAAAATCTATGGCAACACTTGCAAATTGCAGTCTAGCCATGATCCACAACACCTTTACATAAACCATATGACCTAGTGTGGCCTAGCCCAAACCACGAAAACCATCCCCAGACCATTATTTCTCCTCCACCAAACTTTACAGGTGGCAATATGCATTCGGGCAGGTAGCGTTCACACTTCAGCAGTTGGCAGTCCAGTTCCTTGAGCTTGTGTGGCCTACCACATCGCTGCTGAGCCGTTGATGCTCCTAGATGTTTCCACTTCACAATAACAGCACTTATAGTTGACCGGGGCAGCTCTAGCAGGGCAGAAATTTGACGAACTGACTTGTTGGAAAGGTGGCATCCTATGACTGTGCCAAGTTGAAGGTCATTGAGCTCTTCAATAAGGCCATTCTAATGCCAATGTTTGTTTATGTAGATTGCATGGCTGTTTGCTCGATTTTAGACACCTGTCAGCAACGGGTGTTGCTGAAATAGCTGAATCCACAAATGTGTAGTTGTGTCCACATACCTTGTATATATAGTGTAGCTTGAAGAAGTTTTTAAAAGAGAAATGGGCAAATATTGCACAATATAGGTGTGCAAAGCTCTTATGAGATTAACCCTGTCACGTTCTGACCATAGTTCTTGTGTGTTTTGCTTGTTTTAGTGTTGGTCAGGACGTGAGCTGGGAGGGCATTCTATGTTGTGTGTCTAGTTTGTCTGTTTCTATGTTTGGCCTAATATGGTTCTCAATCAGAGGCAGGTGTTTTGTGTTGTCTCTGATTGGGAATCATATATAGGTGGCTTGTTTTGTGTTGGGGTTTGTGGGTGGTTGTTTCCTGTCTTTGTGTTTTCTCTGCACCAGATAGGGCTGTATCGGTTTGAAACATTTTGTTATTTTGTATCGTGTTAGGTGTTCACTGTTTATCGTTTTATTAAACATGTTGAGCACTGGCTACGCTGCGTGTTGGTCCGATCCCTGTTACACCCTCTCTTCTCGTGAAGAGAGGGAAGGCTGCCGTTACAGAACCACCCACCAAAACCGGACCAAGCAGCGTAGTAACGGGCAGCAGCGACAGCAGCAGAAACAGCGATGTCAGGAGGAATGGACTTGGGAGGATGTATTGGACGGAAAAGGTTGCTACACATGGGAGGAGATCCTGGCTGGTAAGGATCGCCTTCCATGGGAACAGGTGGAGGCTGCTAGGAGAGCGGAAGCAGCTGCGAAGGGGAACCGGTGTTATGAGGGAACACGGCTGGCCAGGAAGCCTGAGAAGAAACCCCAAAAATGTATTGGGGGGGGTTAAGGGGAGTGTGGCGAAGTCAGGTAGGAGACCTGCGCCAACTTCCAGGGCTTACCGTGGAGAGCGAGAGCACGGGCAGACATCGTGTTATACGGAGGAGCGCACGGTGTCTCCTGTACGTGTGCATAGCCCGGTGCGGTACATCCCAGCTCCACGTATCGGCCGGGCTAGAGTTGGCATCGAGCCAGGTGCCATGAAGCCGGCTCAACATATCTAGTCTCCAGTACGTCTCCACGGGCCGGTGTACATGGCACCAGCCTTACGCATGGTGTCCCCGGTTCGCCAGCACAGCCCAGTGCGGGCTATTCCACCTCGCCGCACTGACCTGGCTACGGGGAGCATTAAACCAGCTAAGGTTGGGCAGGCTCGGTGCTTAAAAGCTCCTGTACGCCTTCACGGTCTGGTATATCCGGCGCCATCTCCTCGCCCCAGCCCAGTAACACCAGTGCCTACATCACGCACCAGGCTTCCTGTGTGTCTCCAGAACTCTGTTCCTCCTCCACGCACTCTCCCTGTGGTGCGTGTCTCCAGCCCGGTACCACCAGTTCCGGCACCACGCACCAAGCTTACTGTGCGTATCCAGAGCCCTGTACGCACTGTTCCTTCTCCCCGCACTCGCCCTGAGGTGCGTGCCCTCAGCCCGGTACCACCAGTGCCGGTACCACGCACCAGGTGTATAGTGCGCCTCGAGAGTCCAGTGTTTCCTGTTCCTGCTCCACGCACTAGCCTTGAGGTGCGTGTCTACAAACCGGTACCACCAGTTCCAGCAACACGCACCAGGCCTACTGTGCGCCTCAGCAGGTCTGAGCTGCCTGCCTGCCCAGCGCCGTCTGAGCTGCCTGCCTGCCCAGCGCCGTCTGAGCTGCCTGCCTGACCAGCGCCGTCTGAGCTGCCTGCCTGCCCAGCGCCGTTCGAGCTGCCTGCCTGCCCAGCGCCGTTCGAGCTGCCTGCCTGCCCATCGCCGTCTGAGCTGCCTGCCTGCCCAGCGCCGTCTGAGCTGCCTGCCTGCCCAGCGCCGTCTGAGCTGCCTGCCTGCCCAGCGCCGTCTGAGCCATCCGTCTGCCAAGCGCCATCTGAGCCATCCGTCTGCCCAGCACCGTCTGAGCCGCCCGTCTGCCCAGCGCCGTCAGAGCCGCCCGTCTGCCCAGCGCCGTCAGAGCCGCCCGTCTGCCCAGCGCCGTCAGAGCCGCCCGTCTGCCCAGCGCCGTCAGAGCCGCCCGTCTGCCCAGCGCCGTCAGAGCCGCCCGTCTGCCCAGCGCCGTCAGAGCCGCCCGTCTGCCCAGCGCCGTCAGAGCCGCCCGTCTTTCCAGCGCCGTCAGAGCCGCCCGTCTGCCCAGCGCCGTCAGAGCCGCCCGTCTGTCCCGAGCCGCCAGAGCCGCCCGTCTGTCCCGAGCCGCCAGAGCCGCCCGTCTGTCCCGAGCCGCCAGAGCCGCCCGTCTGTCCCGAGCCGCCAGAGCCGCCCGTCTGTCCCGAGCCGCCAGAGCCGCCCGTCTGTCCCGAGCCGCCAGAGCCGCCCGTCTGTCCCGAGCCGCCAGAGCCGCCCGTCTGTCCCGAGCCGCCAGAGCCGCCCGTCTGTCCCGAGCCGCCAGAGCCGCCCGTCTGTCCCGAGCCGCCAGAGCCGCCCGTCTGTCCCGAGCCGCCAGAGCCGCCCGTCTGTCCCGAGCCGCCAGAGCCGCCCGTCAGTCAGGAGCCGCCAGAGCCGCCCGTCAGTCAGGAGCCGCCAGAGCCGCCAGCCAGTCAGGAGCCGCCAGAGCCGCCAGCCAGTCAGGAGCCGCCAGAGCCGCCAGCCAGTCAGGAGCCGCCAGAGCCGCCAGCCAGTCAGGAGCCGCCAGAGCCGCCAGCCAGTCAGGAGCCGCCAGAGCCGCCAGCCAGTCAGGAGCCGCCAGAGCCGCCAGCCAGTCAGGAGCCGCCAGAGCCGCCAGCCAGTCAGGAGCCGCCAGAGCCGCCAGCCAGTCATGAGCCGCCAGCCAGTCATGAGCCGCCAGCCAGTCATGAGCCGCCAGCCAGTCATGAGCCGCCCGCCAGTCATGAGCCGCCCGCCAGTCATGAGCCGCCCGCCAGTCATGAGCCGCCCGCCAGTCATGAGCCGCCCGCCAGTCATGAGCCGCCCGCCAGTCATGAGCCGCCCGCCAGTCATGAGCCGCCCTCCAGTCATGAGCCGCCCTCCAGTCCGGAGCTGCCTCTCTGTCCTGAGCTGCCTCTCGGTTCGGAGCTGTCTCCTCAGTCTGATGGGGCCCTTTGTGAGGGTTCCTAGGCCAAGGTCGGCGGCGAGGGTCGCCACTCAAAGGAAGCTAAGGAGGGGGACATAGACAATGGTGGAGTGGTGTCCTCGTCCAGCGCCGGAGCCGCCACCGCGGACAGATGCCCACCCAGACCCGCCCCTAGAGTTTTAGGGGGTGCGTTCGGAGTCCGCACCTCAGGAGGGGGGTACTGTCACGTTCTGACCATAGTTCTTGTGTGTTTTGCTTGTTTTAGTGTTGGTCAGGACGTGAGCTGGGTGGGCATTCTATGTTGTGTGTCTAGTTTGTCTGTTTCTATGTTTGGCCTAATATGGTTCTCAATCAGAGGCAGGTGTTTTGTGTTGTCTCTGATTGGGAATCATAGGTGGCTTGTTTTGTGTTGGGGTTTGTGGGTGGTTGTTTCCTGTCTTTGTGTTTTCTCTGCACCAGATAGGGCTGTATCGGTTTGCCACATTTTGTTATTTTGTATCGTGTTAAGTGTTCACTGTTTATCGTTTTATTAAACATGTTGAGCACTGGCTACGCTGCGTGTTGGTCCAATCCCTGTTACGGCTGCCGTTACAAACCCAAGAAGACTCACCACTGTAATCGCTGCCAAAGGTGTTTTTACCATGTATTGAGTCGGGAGGGTGAAAACTTATATAATCGAGGTACATTTGTGTTTATATTGCGTTAATTTAAAAGTATATCAGTTTTCTTTCACTTTGACACTACAGAGTATTTTGTGTAGATGGTTGACAAAAAATTGCCATTATATCTGTTTTAATCCCACTTGGTAATACAATGTGAAGAAATCCAAGGTGAGTGTGGACTTTGTATTGGCACTGTATTTCAAAATGTAAGCAAATGCATATTACAATGTAAACACAGAAAACATGAGAAGAACAAAGGAATGATCTTTGTCATCAGGTGACTAACACAACTTTCCTTTCTCCCGGACACCATCAGGTCTTCGTTTAACAGGTGGAACAGGAAGCCATCATTGGTGAAAGGTATGTGCAGGGCTATAAAAGCGCAGTCTTGCAAGGGGACAATTGAAGTCTGGTGTACAACCAAACTTATACTGTAGATCTACAGAGACATCATGAGAGCCACTGCAGCCGTCCTATTGGTCCTCTGTCTCCTGACCATCAGTCATGGTAAGTTACCATCGTCTGAAACATGCTTGATGAACTTGGAATTGATCCTCAAGTTCGCTCCATAATTTCATCCTCCTTGTTTTCTGTGTGCTCTACTCACGTCTTTGTCTCCATAGCATGGGACTGTCAGGAGGTAGTAAACATCAAGAATCTGATGCAGGACTGGGGCAAGTGGTTGCTACGGACACAAGTCAAATCCCCTACTACCTGGTAGGTGATAAATGGATCCGCCTGCCTGGTTCCCTGAAGCACATCACTGTAGGACCAGCAGGGATCTGGGGTGTCAACAAGGCAGACTCAATCTACAAGTATGTGGCCGGTAACTGGGTGCAAGCTGCAGGTAAGTGGAGAGCATTACTCAATATTTATCCAGAGGACACCTGCTTCTTAGCTTTCCTGATACCATCAGGCTGTTGAAAAAACGGTTGATGTTTTAAATTGTAACTTGTAGGTCATTTGGCAGTACTCACAGATATGTGCTCCTTGTTTGCTTCTCCGTCTGTCTGTCTGTCTTTGTGGTCTTCAGGCCTTCTGAAACAGTTGGATGCTGGAGGTGAACAGTTTATTGTGGGGGCTAACATGAACGATACTCCATACTGTCTGACACGTAGTGCCACAGTTGGCTACAAGGGTACAGGCTCACCCCTTCCATGGACAGGATTGCCAGGAGCAGGACATGTAACCACTCTCAAATCCATACATGGAGCTACGGATGCAAAGATACATCAATTATTTATTAAAACATTTTTTTAACATGTTTTTTAAAGCTATACATTGTTTGTTTACAATAACATTGTTGACAAACAATTGAGTAAAAACATACATTTTGTCTTCTGATGTGGTTGAATAAAGCTCAAGAGGCAGAAGTTATATTCTTAAAAATCAATGGCTATAATCAATTATTCAAGTCCAAAAATGGATGTACTTAAAAAGATGGATAATCTTTAAAACATGAACCCCAACCCTTTCTTCAACACAGAGACGGAATCACAGCCAGTAAACCAGAGGGCACCGGATGGAGCAATATCCCAATGTCCATGCGCATGGGCCACGTGACCTACGACCTGGGCCGTCTTTGGGTCGTCTCCAAGTCTGGCGTCACCATGGTGTGCACACCTTAGCCTCTCCTCTGCATCTGAAGGCTGTTCGGGATCTGTCTAAAGTTCACTTGCTAACTCATTGATGTCTCTTTCTGGAACAGTCTTCTGCTTGAGAATGCCCAACATTAGTTCATAAGAATCCTTCATTCTAAAACCTACTACTCTAACTATACTGTTCAGTACTTTATCTCTGTCAATAGTAATCACTGATCTTAATGATCTTGCTCACCAGCCACATGGGTTTTGCTGTGCTTCAGAGGTCATTCATATAGATGGATGGAATCCTTTTCAATGCTTATTATGTCATTATATAATCATTTCCCACTAAAATAAAGCATTAAGTTTGAAGCTATTGTAATTTCCGTGTTTCTTTGTTTTCATATTGACCAGGGGGATTTTAGTTTGCTCTGCCAGTGGTGGTTTTAGCATGTACATCTTGGTGGGGAAAACAGATCAAATTGTTTTAGATACATTCCAGCAAAGCCACTACACAACACAACATTAAACCAGTGGTGGAAAAAGTAATCAATTGTCATACTTGAGTAAAAGTCAAGATACCTTAATAGAAAATGACTCAAGTAAAAGTGAACGTCACCAAGTAAAATACTACTTGATTAAAAGTCTAAAAGTATTTTGTTTGAAATATACTTAAGTATTAAAAGTAAATGGAATTGCTAAAAATGTACATAAGTATCAAAAGTAAAAGTAAAAATTCCTTATTTTAAGTAATCCAAACGACAGAATAAAAAAATTGACGGATCGCTAGGGGCATACTCTAACACTCAGACAACATTTATAAACGATGCATGTGTGTTTAGTGAGTCCACCAGATCAGAGGCAGTAAGGATGACCAGGGATGTTCTCTGATAAGGGTGTGAATCGGACCATTTACTTTTGGGTGCCAGAGAAAATGTATCGAGTAAAAAGTACATTGTTTTTTTTGGAATGTAGTGAAGTAAAAGTACAAGTTGGCAAAAATATAAATAGTAAAGTAAAGCACAGATACCAAAATGTTTTACTTAAGTAGTACTTTAAAGTATTTTTTACTTAAGTACTTTACACCACTGCATTAAACAATCCATTAATTGCAGTATAAGGGTGACAGACAGTGCCCACATACTGTTAGGGCCTACAGAAAGCTATCCAAACAGCAGAGCTTTCCTTTCAGCACCATGGAGTGAATCCTTACCACCAATACATTTACATTTTACATTTAAGTCATTTAGCAGACGCTCTTATCCAGAGCGACTTACAAATTGGTGCTTTCACCTTATGATATCCAGTGGAACAACCACTTTACAATAGTGCATCTAACTCTTTTAAGGGGGGGGGGGGGGGGGGCAACCTGGTCTCAGAGTAATTAGTATTATTCTGTACGTAAATCCGGAACCACTATTTAGTATGATAAGTTACATTTCGTATGGGATGTATTCATTTGTGGATGTCCATTACAATTTTCATAAGATATGTTATGAATTATAATTTGTATTATATGTTACGAACTTGCAAAGCGTACAATATGTTGCATATTCTGGTTAGGTGGCTAACGTTAGCTAGCTGGCTAATGTTAGCAAGGCTAGGTTAGGGATTAAGTTTAGGAATTAGGTTAAAGGGTTAAGGTTAGGGGAAGGGTTAGCTAAAAGGTTTAAGGTTAGGGGAAGGGTTAGCTAACATGTTAAGTAGTTGTGAAGTACCTCATAAATAGTAAGTAGTTGAAGTTGCTAATCAGCTAAATTGCTAAAGCTAGCCGTGATGAGATTCAAACGCGTTATACGCCCACCCATCCACCCAGACTTAAGTAATCATGTGTCATACCAAACCTAACATATCATACTAATTTGAGTGTCCCAGACTTACGTTTATGAGACCAGGCTGAGCATCGTCTGGCAGCAATACAGTTCATTTGGCCTAAGTTACTGCATTTTATAAAAACATAGCTGATGTGGCTGACTTGCTTAAATAAATATGGTTTCTACGGATTCCTTGTGGATTTGTGTAAGTCGATAAGAATCATATTCTGCTTCAATAATAGTGAATGCCGACATGAGTTTAGACTTTTGAACCATACACAAACATTATTACATTTATGTTCAGTAAATTCATCATGTTTGTTCTGATCATTAGCAAACGAGCTGCGACGAGGTAGGCCTATTCCTTTAGTACTTTCAAAATGGACATCGACAGAAATTCAGATGTTATTTCAGATAAATTCAGCAATGTGTTGAGGCCTTAACTTTACTCTTCATTAAATCACCACAGACACACACACACACACACACACACACACAGACAGACAGACAGACAGACAGACAGACAGACAGAGACAAGACAGCGAGAGAGAGCGAGAGAGAGAGAGAGAGCGAGAGAGAGAGACGGTTAGCCTACCATTTGAAGTATTTTATTAGGCATTTGTGGTCTAAAACGGACGGAAAATACAATCACGAGGATTCACTTTTATAGGCAATATACCGACTCACAGACAGCGCATTGAGCAAACAAAACAACCCTCGCAAAGTCAACTGGAATTACATGGAGAAAAACACCTGAGCTAATTATAATACACAAAGTATGCAAAACAATTAAATGCATCATTCCAACATTACCTAAAATTATGAACAAGATGAGATAGACCTATATATGCAATATAATAATTGAGATGTACAAAATACAGAATAAGTGAAAAATTTGCGGATAAGAGGGAAGCCATCATTTTGATTAAGACATTAATGAGCGAGTATAAATGGACATAGTTGATATGCCTATTTGTTTCAGCCCTTTTGAAATGGACAGAAACAGAATGGGCCAATCTTACTGTATTCCCCCTATACACCAAGTCAGAATCGTAGGATAAATAACGGGGGCATAGAAGCAGACAATAAAAGCTCTTACAATATTCAATGATGACAGGTCTCTAAAACTGGCTATTGGCTACAGGTGCACCACCCGTCAGTTTACATAAGGAAGGTGGCGTGGCAGTCCCTCTTGTGGGAAAACTTTTTCATCATCAAACTTGGTCATCAAAGTCTGGCATTCTCTGGATGAAGTCATGCTGGATTGATGCATGGCCAATGATTTCAACCTTTTCTGGCCCATAGTGTTGCGTGTGAATGTTTATCCTTTTAAGCTTGATAATGAGACCCTTTCAGACAGATGTTTTCCAACCTTAAACCCAGAATTGGACCACACACCCTCTCCACTGAATAGCAGGCAGGGGAAGCAAAATAGTGATTGCTTTGCGGCACTTGCAGTTAGCTAATGATTCCTTCCAATCCACTCATTGTTGAATTTGTGATTTCCGACTTGTTGTGTAATGTTTATGTCCAGTGGCCCATGAGCACAGAGATGTTTTATTTATAATGTATCTTCATATGATAAGGATTGAAAAGGATTTCCCAGTAGATTGGCAATGTGATTCATAATGATGACTGCTTGTCTAGCTAGCTAGCATGCTAGCTAAGATTTTGAAAGAATGACGTTGACATGATCAGTCCAATCAAAGCTACGGTATAACGTGTTTTGACGTCATTTTTATCTGAACCAAACATAGACATCTATGACTGGTTCAGATTTGGGTTTGGACCTGACTAAAAACCAACTTCCGTGGACATGGAAATCAAGGCCGGTCCAGACAGGACCAAAAAAAGATGTCCAAAAGGTGTCGGCCTTGATCCGTGCTTACTGAGGTGTAGCCTACAGTGTAGCCTGAAACTGCATTTTATGAATGGCCATCTATATGGTAGGCCTACCATTGTGAAACAGGACCAAAAAAAGACGTCCAGAGGACATTGGCGTCAGCCCGTGCTTACTGGGGTGTAGCGTACCATCTAGGCCATCAAAGGAATTTTATAAATAATGTGTTAGGCCCAACGTTTGTAAAACAGGCTGTTGTGTCATACATTTTATCTCCTGCCTGAAGGCTACAGAAAAGGCTACATACAATTTTGACCATATGCTATATCCAGGTACGGGATCAAGCGCGTACACCAACATTTTTTATGGGCTTAATCATAGAATTACATATACAGTCCCTAAGGATCTCTGTGGGCCTAGTCATAAAGATTTTTAATTTAACTTATATGTTTAACAAATATGTTACCTTTTATTGTGGCGTAAACAGAACAAATCACGATGTTTTCATCTGATTGTCAAGCTATAATTTCAAAGGGCTCCTTCATAGGCCACCCACACACATTTATCCACTTGCAAGATATTTACAGCTTCCAAATAGTGGTGAGTGGAAAGAGACATCTGTTACACAAAACACCAAAAAGTTTAATGTCAAATTTGGCAATTGTCAGTAGGGCAGAATTTATGCATCCACTGCTGTTGCCGCGCGTTTCGGTGCCGGCCACTCATCTCTGCCTGGGCAAAATGTCAGTGTTCTCTTTGAACCACATCGTATTTGAGTGTAGGCTATACCATTATTTTCAAGTCCATTCGCTCATTTGTCATACCTCTAACATGCGGTGATCATAAAAAGTTGTGTAATAGCTTACAGTTTTTGTGAATGTCTCATTTCTCACCCTGGCTCTATCTGCTACATGATTTATGTTGGTGGAGCGTCACAGCGATGCCAACAGAGGTGCCGCTGGGAATGAACAAGCTAAATATTTTGTACCCCTGCCTTATCACAGGGCTGCATCAGCTCTCACCTAAAAAGCCCATATGCCACTGGTTGAGAGAAATTGTAATGGTTTTTGGGCAGAATTACGTGAGGTTTAATTTGTTGTTGTTGAAGGTGGGTCTTGGTCACTTTAGCTCAGAAAATGCCACCCTTCGCCATGTGTCTCCATAGACGGCCACATAATCCTGCCTAATGAGCGGGCCGGCCCTGCTTAGAGGGTAGGTACAGGTTGTAACGGCTGATTTCCTCCTCTTCGTCTGAAGACGCAGAGTGGTAAGTGTCCATGTTTTAATATAATCCACTGAACACGACAAAAAATACAAAATAACAAAGTAACCTAACCGAAACAGTCCCGTGTGGCATGAACACAGACACAGGAAACAAACACCCACAAACCAACAGTGAAAACAGGCAACCTAAATATGGTTCCCAATCAGAGACAATGCAAAACACCTGTCTCTGATTGAGAACCATATCAGGCCAATTGACAAACCTAAACATA
Organism: Salvelinus namaycush; assembly: GCF_016432855.1. NCBI lineage: Eukaryota > Metazoa > Chordata > Actinopteri > Salmoniformes > Salmonidae > Salvelinus > Salvelinus namaycush. Next base: position 55,806 of record NW_024061405.1, on the reverse strand, counting down.
GAAACACATAACATAGACTGCCCACCCCAACTCATGCCCTGACCATACTAACTAAAGACAAAACAAAGGAAAATAAAGGTCAGAACGTGACAGTACCCCCCCCCCCCCAAAGGTGCGGACTCCGGACGCAAAACTTAAACCTATAGAGGAGGGTCTGGGTGGGCGTCTGTCCGCGGTGGCGGCTCTGGCGCGGGACGTGGACCCCACTTCATCATAGTTTTTGTCCGCCTCCTTAACCGCCCCCTTGGCCTCTTACGAGCGGCGATCCTCGCCGCCGACCTTGGCCTGGTAACCCCAATAAATATGCTCATAGGACTGAAAGGCACCTCTGGACTGAGGGGCAGCTCTGGACTGAGGAGCAATTCCGGCATCGCCGGCGTGACAGGCAGCTCTGGCGGCTCCTGGCTGGCGGGCGGCTCTGGCGGCTCAGGACAGACGGGAGGCTCTGGCGGCTCAGGACAGACGGGAGGCTCTGGCGGCTCAGGACAGACAGGAGGCTCTGGCGGCTCAGGACAGACGGGAGGCTCTGGCGGCTCAGGACAGATGGGAGACTCTGGCGGCTCAGGACAGACGGGAGACTCTGGCGGCTCAGGACAGACGGGAGACTCTGGCGGCTTCGGACAGACGGGAGACTCTGGCGGCTCAGGACAGACGGGAGACTCTGGCTGCGCTGGAAAAGAGGAAGGCTCTGGCAGCGCTGGACAGGCGGGAGCAACTGTAGAGAGAAAACGGAGAGACAGCCTGGTGCGAGGGGCTGCCACCGGAGGACTGGTACGTGGAGGTGGCACCGGATATACCGGACCGTAAAGGAGTACAGGAGCTCTTGAGCACCGAGCCTGCCCAACCTTACCTGGTTGAATGCTCCCCGTAGCCCGGCCAGTGCGGCGAGGTGGAATAGCCCGCACTGGGCTGTGCTGGCGAACCGGGGACACCATGCGTAAGGCTGGTGCCATGTACGCCGGGCAGAGGAGACGCACTGGAGACCAGATGCGTTGAGCCGGCTTCATGGCACCTGGCTCGATGCCCAACCTAGCCCGGCCGATACGAGGAGCTGGAATGTATCGCACCGGGCTAAGCACGCGTACTGAGGACACCGTGCGCTCCACCGCATAACACGGTGCCTGACCAGTACGACGCCCTCTCTCACCACGGTAAGCACGGGGAGTTGGCTCAGGTCTCCTACCTGGCTTAGCCACACTACCCGTGTGCCCCCCCCCCCCCCCCAAGACATTTTTGGGGCTGACTCTCGTGCTTCCAACCGCGTCGCCGTGCTGCCTCATCATACAAGCGCCTCTTTGCCTTCGCTGCCTCCAACTCTGCCCTGGGACGGCGATATTCCCCTGGCTGAGTCCAGGGTCCCTTGCCGTCCAGAATCTCCTCCCAAGTCCATGAATCCTGTGTCTTCTGCCGCTGCTGCTGCTGTCCTTTACCACTCTGCTTGGTCCTTGGTTGGTGGGTGTTTCTGTAACGGCTGATTTCCTCCTCTTCGTCTGAAGAGGATGTATAGCAGGGATCGGACCAAGACGCAGAGTGGTAAGTGTCCATGTTTTAATATAATCCACTGAACACGACAAAAAATACAAAATGACAAAGTAACCTAACCGAAACAGTCCCGTGTGGCATGAACACAGACACAGGAAACAAACACCCACAAACCAACAGTGAAAACAGGCAACCTAAATATGGTTCCCAATCAGAGACAATGCAAAACACCTGTCTCTGATTGAGAACCATATCAGGCCAATTGACAAACCTAAACATAGAAACACATAACATAGACTGCCCAACCCAACTCACGCCCTGACCATACTAACTAAAGACAAAACAAAGGAAAATAAAGGTCAGAACGTGACACAGGGTAAGACTGCTGTAAAATAAAGCTGTACACAATTAAGACAAGCACACAACTCAGAGTGAAGATTATTTCATGAAAAAGAAAGCAGTAATCATTTGTAGCTCAATTCATTCAGACTTTAAAACATTTTTGTGAGAAGAACCGTTTTCAGGATCCGCCCTGGTCTCACAAATACTGTTCTAGCTCAGCCCCCGTTAATCACACAGGCTAACAGTTGGTCTCAATGGATGCAGAATAAATAGACCAATGCAATGTTGCTCAAACACACCATTTTTCAAAGGGGTTGGAAGCACTAAATCACAGAAATGATCATGTGGGATTCAAGGCATTTTGAACAGATGTACCCCACCTCTTTCTTCAACACAGAGTCAGCATCACAGCAAGTAAACCAGAGGGCACTGGATGGAGCAATGTCTCAATGTGTAGGGATTGATGGTAAGGATGGTCCTATTGCCTTTAGGGGCAAGTGAACTGAGCAGTCACGCAAGTTAAGCCTGCTCTGAAGTAGCCCCACTGCTCTGAGGTAGCCCCACTGCTCTGAGGTAGCCCCACTGCTCTGAGGTAGCCCCACTGCTCTGAGGTAGCCCCACTGCTCTGTGGTAGCCCCACTGCTCTGAGGTAGCCCCACTGCTCTGAGGTAGCCCCACTGCTCTGAGGTAGCCCCACTGCTCTGAGGTAGCCCCACTGCTCTGAGGTAGCCCCACTGCTCTGAGGTAGCCCCACTGCTCTGAGGTAGCACCATTGGGCCGGTGATATAAAAAAGTTAATTCAAGCCAACTGAAACTAACTCCAGTAGTCCTAACCTAAAACAAATCTTTCTGGTTCCTCTACATTTAAGTGGAGTGAAAGACAGACAATGTATGGCAGTCAGGCTGGTTGAGCCTGTTCTGAGATTTATTTTACATAACAACCAAAATACATGAGTTCACCCCTATGTGTAGTTAAAAGGCACTTTGAGTGTAAACAGCTCATTTACATTTGCAGGCAAGTGATCCAATCTTCGAGTAACCAAAAAAATACTCCTGACTTGCCCGTTGGGCAGGTGCCTTTCAGACTTTAATGTAAATCCCCGATGTGCATGAAGCACGTGACCTACGACCTGGGTCGTCTTTGGGTCGTCTCCACGTCTGGCTTCACCATGCAGTGCACACATTGAGAATAATTAGTAATCCGCAAAAACATCCATCATTCTGTATGAACAAGACATTTGAGAATGCAATCCTTGTCATAGCTCATCATCTCTCATATTACATCATGATCATAGCCGATCTACCATCAGTGTCCAATAACTAGGCACTCAGTCAATGTTCAAATGTTCATAGTTCAATGTTAGATGAGCAATCAGCTTCCCATAACTAGGCAGCATAATAGGCATCCCATAACTAGTCATCAATCAATGTTCAAATAGTTTGGTCGCAGTCACCACACACCTTACCTAAATGTACACTTTAAAACATTTCACTTGGAAAAAGTCCAGTGAGCTTCGATATGGCTGTAATTATAATTGGGTAATTGTTCAGCTGACATGGAATACTCCATCAACCTAATGATTTCTGCTCAATGTAAAACCATTTTGAACTTAAACATTGAAGTTCGCCTTTGCAACACAAATAGCTGAGTTGATCACACAATAGAGTATACTTTGCTGAGACTGACAACTTTAGAATACTCTGTTGGCTGAAAGTACATGTCTCGTTAACATATTTCCCAGTGTGCTACCACTGAAATAACAGCCAAGTCTTGTCAATGTTGATATCCCCTGTAGGGTTGTGATTCGTTGAGGTTAAATGAAAAGCAACAGAGTTGGTTTCCATCCCTGTTTCGGCACCCTCCCTGAATCTCCATCCGACACTCTAAAATGTAGATGACTGTCTTTAGCAAATTCTCTTCTTACCAGTGATAAACAAATGATTCACCAGATGTGTCAGTTGTGTTAGAGCTGATCAGATGCCACTTGTCAAAACAACAGGGTTCTTGGCGCATATGCAGTTGATAATGTGTTAGTTAAAAAAATACAAGTAATCTGAGTACATTAACTTTTCAATGGGTCACAAGCTGTTTCTGCATATTGATTATTTTTTATTTTTATTTTTTTGTACTATAAATGGAACTAACAGAAATCGTGAAAACGGGTTTGCCCTGTCTACACTAGTGAGATTGTTGTATCTGTTTATCTGGTCTGTGGTTACTCAGGCCAAGTTTCATAGAAGCCACAGTCTTGTCGTGCCTGGAGAAATAGTTACAACATTCCATTCAATTTCTACATGATAATGATATGAGAGATTGACAAAACAGTGTTGCATTTCCCTTTAAGTTGCAGCAATATCAGTTAGGTAGCAGGGCAGTAGCAGTTAGGTAGCAGGGCAGTAGCAGTTAGGTAGCAGGGCAGTAGTAGTTAGGTAGCAGGGCAGTAGCAGTTAGGTAGCAGGGCAGTAGCAGTTAGGTAGCAGGGCAGTAGTAGTTAGGTAGCAGGGCAGTAGCAGTTAGGTAGCAGGGCAGTAGCAGTTAGGTAGCAGGGCAGTAGTGGTTAGGTAGCAGGGCAGTAACAGTTAAGTAGCAGAGCAGTAGCAGTTAGGTAGCAGAGCAGTAGCAGTTAGGTAGCAGGGCAGTAGCGGTTAGGTAGCAGGGCAGTAGTGGTTAGGTAGCAGGGCAGTAACAGTTAGGTAGCAGGGTAGTAGTAGTTAGGTAGCAGGGCAGTAGCAGTTAGGTAGCAGGGCAGTAGCAGTTAGGTAGCAGGGCAGTAGCAGCTAGGTAGTTGGGCAGTAGCAGTTAGGTAGCAGGGCAGTAGCAGTTAGGTAGCAGGGCAGTAGCAGTTAGGTAGCAGTTAGGTAGCAGGGCAGTAGTAGTTAGGTAGCAGGGCAGTAGCAGTTAGGTAATAGGGCAGTAGCAGTTAGGTAGTAGGGCAGTAGCAGTTAGGTAGTTGGGCAGTAGCAGTTAGGTAGCAGGGCAGTAGCAGTTAGGTAGCAGGGCAGTAGTAGTTAGGTAGTGGGGCAGTAGCAGTTAGGTAGAATGGCAGTAGCAGTTAGGTAGTGGGGTAGTAGTTGTTAGGTAGCAGGGCAGTAGCAGTTAGGTAGCAGGGTTGCAGCAGTTAGGTAGCAGGGCAGTAGCAGTTAGGTAGAATGGCAGTAGCAGTTAGGTAGCAGGGCAGCAGCAGTTAGGTAGCAGGGCAGTAGCAGTTAGGTAGCAGGGCAGTAGCAGTTAGGTAGAATGGCAGTAGCAGTTAGGTAGTGGGGCAGTAGTAGTTAGGTAGCAGGGCAGTAGCAGTCAGGTAGCAGGGTTGCAGCAGTTAGGTAGCAGGGCAGCAGCAGTTAGGTAGCAGGGCAGTAGCAGTTAGGTAGCAGGGCAGTAGCAGTTAGGTAGAATGGCAGTAGCAGTTAGGTAGTGGGGCAGTAGTAGTTAGGTAGCAGGGCAGTAGCAGTTAGGTAGCAGGGTTGCAGCAGTTAGGTAGCAGGGCAGTAGCAGTCAGGTAGCAGGGTTGCAGCAGTTAGGTAGCAGGGCAGTAGCAGTTAGGTAGCAGGGCAGTAGCAGTTAGGTAGCGAGGCAGTAGCAGTTAGGTAGCAGAGCAGTAGCAGTTAGGTAACAGGGCAGTAGCAGTTAGGTAGCAGGGTTGCAGCAGTTAGGTAGCAGGGCAGTAGCAGTTAGGTAGCAGGGCAGTAGCAGTTAGGTAGAATGGCAGTAGCAGTTATGTAGCAGGGCAGTAGCAGTTAGGTAGCAGGGCAGTAGCAGTTAGGTAGCAGGGCAGTAGCAGTTAGGTAGCAGGGCAGTAGCAGTTAGGTAGCGAGGCAGTAGCAGTTAGGTAGCAGGGCAGTAGCAGTTAGGTAGCGGGGCAGTAGCAATTAGGTAGTGGGGCAGCAGCAGTTACGTAGCAGGACTGCAGCAGCTAGGTAGCAGGGCAGTAGCAGTTAGGTACCAGGGCAGAAGTAGTTAGGTAGTGAGGCAGTAGCAGTTAGGTAGCAGGGCAGTAGCAGTTAGTTAGTGGGGCAGTAGCAGTTAGGTAGCGAGGCAGTAGCAGTTAGGAAGCGAGGCAGTAGCAGTTAGGTAGAGGGGCAGTAGTAGCTAGGTAGCGAGGCAGTAGCAGTTAGGTAGCAGGGCAGTAGCAGTTAGGTAGCGAGGCAGTAGCAGTTAGGTAGCGGGGCAGTAGCAGTTAGGTAGCGAGGCAGTAGCAGTTAGGTAGCGTGGCAGTAGCAGTTAGGTAGCGAGGCAGTAGCAGTTAGATAGCAGGGCAGTAGTAGTTAGGTAGCGAGGCAGTAGTAGTTAGGTAGCAGGGCAGTAGTAGTTAGGTAGCAGAGCAGTAGCAGTTAGGTAGCGATGCAGTAGCAGTTAGGTAGCAGGGTTGCAGCAGTTAGGTAGCAGGGCAGTAGCAGTTAGGTAGCAGGGCAGTAGCAGTTAGGTAGCGAGGCAGCAGCAGTTAGGTAGCAGGGCAGTAGCAGTTAGGTAGCAGGGCAGTAGCAGTTAGGTAGCAGGGTTGCAGCAGTTAGGTAGCAGGGTTGCAGCAGTTAGGTAGCAGGGCAGGAGCAGTTAGGTAGCAGGGTTGCAGCAGTTAGGTAGCAGGGCAGTAGCAGTTAGGTAGCAGGGCAGTAGCAGTTAGGTAGCGAGGCAGTAGCAGTTAGGTAGCAGGGCAGTAGCAGTTAGGTAGCAGGGCAGTAGCAATTAGGTAGTGGGGCAGCAGCAGTTACGTAGCAGGACTGCAGCAGCTAGGTAGCAGGGCAGTAGCAGTTAGGTAGCAGGGCAGTAGTAGTTACGTAGTGAGGCAGTAGCAGTTAGGTAGCAGGGCAGTAGCAGTTAGGTAGTGGGGCAGTAGCAGTTAGGTAGCGAGGCAGTAGCAGTTAGGAAGCGAGGCAGTAGCAGTTAGGTAGCGGGGCAGTAGTAGCTAGGTAGCGAGGCAGTAGCAGTTAGGTAGCACGGCAGTAGCAGTTAGGTAGCGCGTCAGTAGCAGTTAGGTAGCGAGGCAGTAGCAGTTAGGTAGCGAGGCAGTAGCAGTTAGATAGTGGGGCAGTAGTAGTTAGGTAGCGAGGCAGTAGTAGTTAGGAAGCAGGGCAGTAGTAGTTAGGTAGCAGAGCAGTAGCAGTTAGGTAGCGAGGCAGTAGTAGTTAGGTAGTGAGGCAGTAGCAGTTAGGTAGCAGGGCAGTAGTAGTTAGGTAGCGAGGCAGTAGCAGTTAGGAAGCGAGGCAGTAGCAGTTAGGTAGCGGGGCAGTAGTAGCTAGGTAGCGAGGCAGTAGCAGTTAGGTAGCACGGCAGTAGCAGTTAGGTAGCGCGTCAGTAGCAGTTAGATAGCGAGGCAGTAGCAGTTAGGTAGCGAGGCAGTAGCAGTTAGATAGTGGGGCAGTAGTAGTTAGGTAGCGAGGCAGTAGTAGTTAGGAAGCAGGGCAGTAGTAGTTAGGTAGCAGAGCAGTAGCAGTTAGGTAGCGAGGCAGTAGTAGTTAGGTAGTGAGGCAGTAGCAGTTAGGTAGCAGGGCAGTAGTAGTTAGGTAGCGAGGCAGTAGTAGTTAGGTAGCAGGGCAGTAGTAGTTAGGTAGCAGAGCAGTAGTAGTTAGGTAGCAGAGCAGTAGCAGTTAGGTAGTGGGGCAGTAGTAGTTAGGTAGCGAGGCAGTAGTAGTTAGGTAGCAGGGCAGTAGTAGTTAGGTAGCAGAGCAGTAGCAGTTAGGTAGTGGGGCAGTAGTAGTTAGGTAGCGAGGCAGTAGTAGTTAGGTAGCAGGGCAGTAGTAGTTAGGTAGCAGAGCAGTAGTAGTTAGGTAGCAGGGCAGTAGTAGTTAGGTAGCAGATCAGTAGCAGTTAGGTAGCGAGGCAGTAGCAGTTAGGTAGTGGGGCAGTAGTAGTTAGGTAGCGAGGCAGTAGTAGTTAGGTAGCGAGGCAGTAGCAGTTAGGTAGTGGGGCAGTAGTAGTTAGGTAGCGAGGCAGTAGTAGTTAGGTAGCAGGGCAGTAGTAGTTAGGTAGCAGAGCAGTAGCAGTTAGGTAGTGGGGCAGTAGTAGTTAGGTAGCAGGGCAGTAGTAGTTAGGTAGCAGAGCAGTAGCAGTTAGGTAGTGGGGCAGTAGTAGTTAGGTAGCGAGGCAGTAGTAGTTAGGTAGCAGGGCAGTAGTAGTTAGGTAGCAGAGCAGTAGTAGTTAGGTAGCAGAGCAGTAGCAGTTAGGTAGTGGGGCAGTAGTAGTTAGGTAGCGAGGCAGTAGTAGTTAGGTAGCAGGGCAGTAGTAGTTAGGTAGCAGAGCAGTAGCAGTTAGGTAGCGAGGCAGTAGCAGTTAGGTAGCAGAGCAGTAGCAGTTAGGTAACAGGGCAGTAGCAGTCAGGTAGCAGGGTTGCAGCAGTTAGGTAGCAGGGCAGTAGCAGTTAGGTAGCAGGGCAGTAGCAGTTAGTTAGTGGGGCAGTAGCAGTTAGGTAGCGAGGCAGTAGCAGTTAGGAAGCGAGGCAGTAGCAGTTAGGTAGAGGGGCAGTAGTAGCTAGGTAGCGAGGCAGTAGCAGTTAGGTAGCAGGGCAGTAGCAGTTAGGTAGCGAGGCAGTAGCAGTTAGGTAGCGGGGCAGTAGCAGTTAGGTAGCGAGGCAGTAGCAGTTAGGTAGCGGGGCAGTAGCAGTTAGGTAGCGAGGCAGTAGCAGTTAGATAGCAGGGCAGTAGTAGTTAGGTAGCGAGGCAGTAGTAGTTAGGTAGCAGGGCAGTAGTAGTTAGGTAGCAGAGCAGTAGCAGTTAGGTAGCGATGCAGTAGCAGTTAGGTAGCAGGGTTGCAGCAGTTAGGTAGCAGGGCAGTAGCAGTTAGGTAGCAGGGCAGTAGCAGTTAGGTAGCGAGGCAGCAGCAGTTAGGTAGCAGGGCAGTAGCAGTTAGGTAGCAGGGCAGTAGCAGTTAGGTAGCAGGGTTGCAGCAGTTAGGTAGCAGGGTTGCAGCAGTTAGGTAGCAGGGCAGTAGCAGTTAGGTAGCAGGGTTGCAGCAGTTAGGTAGCAGGGCAGTAGCAGTTAGGTAGCAGGGCAGTAGCAGTTAGGTAGCGAGGCAGTAGCAGTTAGGTAGCAGGGCAGTAGCAGTTAGGTAGCAGGGCAGTAGCAATTAGGTAGTGGGGCAGCAGCAGTTACGTAGCAGGACTGCAGCAGCTAGGTAGCAGGGCAGTAGCAGTTAGGTAGCAGGGCAGTAGTAGTTACGTAGTGAGGCAGTAGCAGTTAGGTAGCAGGGCAGTAGCAGTTAGGTAGTGGGGCAGTAGCAGTTAGGTAGCGAGGCAGTAGCAGTTAGGAAGCGAGGCAGTAGCAGTTAGGTAGCGGGGCAGTAGTAGCTAGGTAGCGAGGCAGTAGCAGTTAGGTAGCACGGCAGTAGCAGTTAGGTAGCGCGTCAGTAGCAGTTAGGTAGCGAGGCAGTAGCAGTTAGGTAGCGAGGCAGTAGCAGTTAGATAGTGGGGCAGTAGTAGTTAGGTAGCGAGGCAGTAGTAGTTAGGAAGCAGGGCAGTAGTAGTTAGGTAGCAGAGCAGTAGCAGTTAGGTAGCGAGGCAGTAGTAGTTAGGTAGTGAGGCAGTAGCAGTTAGGTAGCAGGGCAGTAGTAGTTAGGTAGCGAGGCAGTAGCAGTTAGGAAGCGAGGCAGTAGCAGTTAGGTAGCGGGGCAGTAGTAGCTAGGTAGCGAGGCAGTAGCAGTTAGGTAGCACGGCAGTAGCAGTTAGGTAGCGCGTCAGTAGCAGTTAGGTAGCGAGGCAGTAGCAGTTAGGTAGCGAGGCAGTAGCAGTTAGATAGTGGGGCAGTAGTAGTTAGGTAGCGAGGCAGTAGTAGTTAGGAAGCAGGGCAGTAGTAGTTAGGTAGCAGAGCAGTAGCAGTTAGGTAGCGAGGCAGTAGTAGTTAGGTAGTGAGGCAGTAGCAGTTAGGTAGCAGGGCAGTAGTAGTTAGGTAGCGAGGCAGTAGTAGTTAGGTAGCAGGGCAGTAGTAGTTAGGTAGCAGAGCAGTAGTAGTTAGGTAGCAGAGCAGTAGCAGTTAGGTAGTGGGGCAGTAGTAGTTAGGTAGCGAGGCAGTAGTAGTTAGGTAGCAGGGCAGTAGTAGTTAGGTAGCAGAGCAGTAGCAGTTAGGTAGTGGGGCAGTAGTAGTTAGGTAGCGAGGCAGTAGTAGTTAGGTAGCAGGGCAGTAGTAGTTAGGTAGCAGAGCAGTAGTAGTTAGGTAGCAGGGCAGTAGTAGTTAGGTAGCAGATCAGTAGCAGTTAGGTAGCGAGGCAGTAGCAGTTAGGTAGTGGGGCAGTAGTAGTTAGGTAGCGAGGCAGTAGTAGTTAGGTAGCGAGGCAGTAGCAGTTAGGTAGTGGGGCAGTAGTAGTTAGGTAGCGAGGCAGTAGTAGTTAGGTAGCAGGGCAGTAGTAGTTAGGTAGCAGAGCAGTAGCAGTTAGGTAGTGGGGCAGTAGTAGTTAGGTAGCAGGGCAGTAGTAGTTAGGTAGCAGAGCAGTAGCAGTTAGGTAGTGGGGCAGTAGTAGTTAGGTAGCGAGGCAGTAGTAGTTAGGTAGCAGGGCAGTAGTAGTTAGGTAGCAGAGCAGTAGTAGTTAGGTAGCAGAGCAGTAGCAGTTAGGTAGTGGGGCAGTAGTAGTTAGGTAGCGAGGCAGTAGTAGTTAGGTAGCAGGGCAGTAGTAGTTAGGTAGCAGAGCAGTAGCAGTTAGGTAGCGAGGCAGTAGCAGTTAGGTAGCAGAGCAGTAGCAGTTAGGTAACAGGGCAGTAGCAGTCAGGTAGCAGGGTTGCAGCAGTTAGGTAGCAGGGCAGTAGCAGTTAGGTAGCAGGGCAGTAGCAGTTAGGTAGCGAGGCAGTAGCAGTTAGGTAGCAGAGCAGTAGCAGTTAGGTAACAGGGCAGTAGCAGTTAGGTAGCAGGGTTGCAGCAGTTAGGTAGCAGGGTTGCAGCAGTTAGGTAGCAGGGCAGTAGCAGTTAGGTAGCAGGGCAGTAGCAGTTAGGTAGAATGGCAGTAGCAGTTATGTAGCAGGGCAGTAGCAGTTAGGTAGCAGGGCAGTAGCAGTTAGGTAGCGAGGCAGTAGCAGTTAGGTAGCAGGGCAGTAGCAGTTAGGTAGCGAGGCAGTAGCAGTTAGGTAGCAGGGCAGTAGCAGTTAGGTAGCGGGGCAGTAGCAATTAGGTAGTGGGGCAGCAGCAGTTACGTAGCAGGACTGCAGCAGCTAGGTAGCAGGGCAGTAGCAGTTAGGTACCAGGGCAGAAGTAGTTAGGTAGTGAGGCAGTAGCAGTTAGGTAGCAGGGCAGTAGCAGTTAGTTAGTGGGGCAGTAGCAGTTAGGTAGCGAGGCAGTAGCAGTTAGGAATCGAGGCAGTAGCAGTTAGGTAGAGGGGCAGTAGTAGCTAGGTAGCGAGGCAGTAGCAGTTAGGTAGCAGGGCAGTAGCAGTTAGGTAGCGAGGCAGTAGCAGTTAGGTAGCGGGGCAGTAGCAGTTAGGTAGCGAGGCAGTAGCAGTTAGGTAGCGGGGCAGTAGCAGTTAGGTAGCGAGGCAGTAGCAGTTAGATAGCAGGGCAGTAGTAGTTAGGTAGCGAGGCAGTAGTAGTTAGGTAGCAGGGCAGTAGTAGTTAGGTAGCAGAGCAGTAGCAGTTAGGTAGCGATGCAGTAGCAGTTAGGTAGCAGGGTTGCAGCAGTTAGGTAGCAGGGCAGTAGCAGTTAGGTAGCAGGGCAGTAGCAGTTAGGTAGCGAGGCAGCAGCAGTTAGGTAGCAGGGCAGTAGCAGTTAGGTAGCAGGGCAGTAGCAGTTAGGTAGCAGGGTTGCAGCAGTTAGGTAGCAGGGTTGCAGCAGTTAGGTAGCAGGGCAGTAGCAGTTAGGTAGCAGGGTTGCAGCAGTTAGGTAGCAGGGCAGTAGCAGTTAGGTAGCAGGGCAGTAGCAGTTAGGTAGCGAGGCAGTAGCAGTTAGGTAGCAGGGCAGTAGCAGTTAGGTAGCAGGGCAGTAGCAATTAGGTAGTGGGGCAGCAGCAGTTACGTAGCAGGACTGCAGCAGCTAGGTAGCAGGGCAGTAGCAGTTAGGTAGCAGGGCAGTAGTAGTTACGTAGTGAGGCAGTAGCAGTTAGGTAGCAGGGCAGTAGCAGTTAGGTAGTGGGGCAGTAGCAGTTAGGTAGCGAGGCAGTAGCAGTTAGGAAGCGAGGCAGTAGCAGTTAGGTAGCGGGGCAGTAGTAGCTAGGTAGCGAGGCAGTAGCAGTTAGGTAGCACGGCAGTAGCAGTTAGGTAGCGCGTCAGTAGCAGTTAGGTAGCGAGGCAGTAGCAGTTAGGTAGCGAGGCAGTAGCAGTTAGATAGTGGGGCAGTAGTAGTTAGGTAGCGAGGCAGTAGTAGTTAGGAAGCAGGGCAGTAGTAGTTAGGTAGCAGAGCAGTAGCAGTTAGGTAGCGAGGCAGTAGTAGTTAGGTAGTGAGGCAGTAGCAGTTAGGTAGCAGGGCAGTAGTAGTTAGGTAGCGAGGCAGTAGCAGTTAGGAAGCGAGGCAGTAGCAGTTAGGTAGCGGGGCAGTAGTAGCTAGGTAGCGAGGCAGTAGCAGTTAGGTAGCACGGCAGTAGCAGTTAGGTAGCGCGTCAGTAGCAGTTAGGTAGCGAGGCAGTAGCAGTTAGGTAGCGAGGCAGTAGCAGTTAGATAGTGGGGCAGTAGTAGTTAGGTAGCGAGGCAGTAGTAGTTAGGAAGCAGGGCAGTAGTAGTTAGGTAGCAGAGCAGTAGCAGTTAGGTAGCGAGGCAGTAGTAGTTAGGTAGTGAGGCAGTAGCAGTTAGGTAGCAGGGCAGTAGTAGTTAGGTAGCGAGGCAGTAGTAGTTAGGTAGCAGGGCAGTAGTAGTTAGGTAGCAGAGCAGTAGTAGTTAGGTAGCAGAGCAGTAGCAGTTAGGTAGTGGGGCAGTAGTAGTTAGGTAGCGAGGCAGTAGTAGTTAGGTAGCAGGGCAGTAGTAGTTAGGTAGCAGAGCAGTAGCAGTTAGGTAGTGGGGCAGTAGTAGTTAGGTAGCGAGGCAGTAGTAGTTAGGTAGCAGGGCAGTAGTAGTTAGGTAGCAGAGCAGTAGTAGTTAGGTAGCAGGGCAGTAGTAGTTAGGTAGCAGATCAGTAGCAGTTAGGTAGCGAGGCAGTAGCAGTTAGGTAGTGGGGCAGTAGTAGTTAGGTAGCGAGGCAGTAGTAGTTAGGTAGCGAGGCAGTAGCAGTTAGGTAGTGGGGCAGTAGTAGTTAGGTAGCGAGGCAGTAGTAGTTAGGTAGCAGGGCAGTAGTAGTTAGGTAGCAGAGCAGTAGCAGTTAGGTAGTGGGGCAGTAGTAGTTAGGTAGCAGGGCAGTAGTAGTTAGGTAGCAGAGCAGTAGCAGTTAGGTAGTGGGGCAGTAGTAGTTAGGTAGCGAGGCAGTAGTAGTTAGGTAGCAGGGCAGTAGTAGTTAGGTAGCAGAGCTGTAGTAGTTAGGTAGCAGAGCAGTAGCAGTTAGGTAGTGGGGCAGTAGTAGTTAGGTAGCGAGGCAGTAGTAGTTAGGTAGCAGGGCAGTAGTAGTTAGGTAGCAGAGCAGTAGCAGTTAGGTAGCGAGGCAGTAGCAGTTAGGTAGCAGAGCAGTAGCAGTTAGGTAACAGGGCAGTAGCAGTTAGGTATCAGGGTTGCAGCAGTTAGGTAGCAGGGTTGCAGCAGTTAGGTAGCAGGGCAGTAGCAGTTAGGTAGCAGGGCAGTAGCAGTTAGGTAGAATGGCAGTAGCAGTTATGTAGCAGGGCAGTAGCAGTTAGGTAGCAGGGCAGTAGCAGTTAGGTAGCAGGGCAGTAGCAGTTAGGTAGCAGGGCAGTAGCAGTTAGGTAGCGAGGCAGTAGCAGTTAGGTAGCAGGGCAGTAGCAGTTAGGTAGCGGGGCAGTAGCAATTAGGTAGTGGGGCAGCAGCAGTTACGTAGCAGGACTGCAGCAGCTAGGTAGCAGGGCAGTAGCAGTTAGGTACCAGGGCAGAAGTAGTTAGGTAGTGAGGCAGTAGCAGTTAGGTAGCAGGGCAGTAGCAGTTAGGTAGTGGGGCAGTAGCAGTTAGGTAGCGAGGCAGTAGCAGTTAGGAAGCGAGGCAGTAGCAGTTAGGTAGAGGGGCAGTAGTAGCTAGGTAGCAAGGCAGTAGCAGTTAGGTAGCAGGGCAGTAGCAGTTAGGTAGCGAGGCAGTAGCAGTTAGGTAGCGGGGCAGTAGCAGTTAGGTAGCGAGGCAGTAGCAGTTAGGTAGCGGGGCAGTAGCAGTTAGGTAGCGAGGCAGTAGCAGTTAGATAGTGGGGCAGTAGTAGTTAGGTAGCGAGGCAGTAGTAGTTAGGTAGCAGGGCAGTAGTAGTTAGGTAGCAGAGCAGTAGCAGTTAGGTAGCGAGGCAGTAGCAGTTAGGTAGCAGGGTTACAGCAGTTAGGTAGCAGGGCAGTAGCAGTTAGGTAGCAGGGCAGTAGCAGTTAGGTAGCGAGGCAGCAGCAGTTAGGTAGCAGGGCAGTAGCAGTTAGGTAGCAGGGCAGCAGCAGTTAGGTAGCAGGGTTGCAGCAGTTAGGTAGCAGGGTTGCAGCAGTTAGGTAGCAGGGCAGTAGCAGTTAGGTAGCAGGGTTGCAGCAGTTAGGTAGCAGGGCAGTAGCAGTTAGGTAGCAGGGCAGTAGCAGTTAGGTAGCGAGGCAGTAGCAGTTAGGTAGCAGGGCAGTAGCAGTTAGGTAGCAGGGCAGTAGCAATTAGGTAGTGGGGCAGCAGCAGTTACGTAGCAGGACTGCAGCAGCTAGGTAGCAGGGCAGTAGCAGTTAGGTAGCAGGGCAGTAGTAGTTACGTAGTGAGGCAGTAGCAGTTAGGTAGCAGGGCAGTAGCAGTTAGGTAGTGGGGCAGTAGCAGTTAGGTAGCGAGGCAGTAGCAGTTAGGAAGCGAGGCAGTAGCAGTTAGGTAGCGGGGCAGTAGTAGCTAGGTAGCGAGGCAGTAGCAATTAGGTAGCACGGCAGTAGCAGTTAGGTAGCGCGTCAGTAGCAGTTAGGTAGCGAGGCAGTAGCAGTTAGGTAGCGAGGCAGTAGCAGTTAGATAGTGGGGCAGTAGTAGTTAGGTAGCGAGGCAGTAGTAGTTAGGAAGCAGGGCAGTAGTAGTTAGGTAGCAGAGCAGTAGCAGTTAGGTAGCGAGGCAGTAGTAGTTAGGTAGTGAGGCAGTAGCAGTTAGGTAGCAGGGCAGTAGTAGTTAGGTAGCGAGGCAGTAGTAGTTAGGTAGCAGGGCAGTAGTAGTTAGGTAGCAGAGCAGTAGTAGTTAGGTAGCAGAGCAGTAGCAGTTAGGTAGTGGGGCAGTAGTAGTTAGGTAGCGAGGCAGTAGTAGTTAGGTAGCAGGGCAGTAGTAGTTAGGTAGCAGAGCAGTAGCAGTTAGGTAGTGGGGCAGTAGTAGTTAGGTAGCGAGGCAGTAGTAGTTAGGTAGCAGGGCAGTAGTAGTTAGGTAGCAGAGCAGTAGTAGTTAGGTAGCAGGGCAGTAGTAGTTAGGTAGCAGATCAGTAGCAGTTAGGTAGCGAGGCAGTAGCAGTTAGGTAGTGGGGCAGTAGTAGTTAGGTAGCGAGGCAGTAGTAGTTAGGTAGCGAGGCAGTAGCAGTTAGGAAGTGGGGCAGTAGTAGTTAGGTAGCGAGGCAGTAGTAGTTAGGTAGCAGGGCAGTAGTAGTTAGGTAGCAGAGCAGTAGCAGTTAGGTAGTGGGGCAGTAGTAGTTAGGTAGCAGGGCAGTAGTAGTTAGGTAGCAGAGCAGTAGCAGTTAGGTAGTGGGGCAGTAGTAGTTAGGTAGCGAGGCAGTAGTAGTTAGGTAGCAGGGCAGTAGTAGTTAGGTAGCAGAGCAGTAGTAGTTAGGTAGCAGAGCAGTAGCAGTTAGGTAGTGGGGCAGTAGTAGTTAGGTAGCGAGGCAGTAGTAGTTAGGTAGCAGGGCAGTAGTAGTTAGGTAGCAGAGCAGTAGCAGTTAGGTAGTGGGGCAGTAGTAGTTAGGTAGCGAGGCAGTAGTAGTTAGGTAGCAGGGCAGTAGTAGTTAGGTAGCAGAGCAGTAGTAGTTAGGTAGCAGGGCAGTAGTAGTTAGGTAGCAGAGCAGTAGCAGTTAGGTAGCGAGGCAGTAGCAGTTAGGTAGTGGGGCAGTAGTAGTTAGGTAGCGAGGCAGTAGTAGTTAGGTAGCGAGGCAGTAGCAGTTAGGTAGAGGGGCAGTAGTAGTTAGGTAGCGAGGCAGTAGTAGTTAGGTAGCAGGGCAGTAGTAGTTAGGTAGCAGAGCAGTAGCAGTTAGGTAGTGGGGCAGTAGTAGTTCGGTAGCGAGGCAGTAGTAGTTAGGTAGCAGGGCAGTAGTAGTTAGGTAGCAGAGCAGTAGCTGTTAGGTAGTGGGGCAGTAGTAGTTAGGTAGCAGGGCAGTAGTAGTTAGGTAGCAGAGCAGTAGCAGTTAGGTAGCGAGGGAGTAGCAGTTAGGTAGTGGGGCAGTAGCAGTTAGGTAGCAGGGCAGTAGCAGTTAGGTAGCGGGGCAGTAGTAGTTAGGTAGATAGGCAGTAGTAGTTAGGTAGCAGGGCAGTAGTAGTTAGGTAGCAGAGCAGTAGCAGTTAGGTAGTGGGGCAGTAGTAGTTAGGTAGCGAGGCAGTAGTAGTTAGGTAGCGAGGCAGTAGTAGTTAGGTAGCAGGGCAGTAGTAGTTAGGTAGCAGAGCAGTAGCAGTTAGGTAGTGGGGCAGTAGTAGTTAGGTAGCGAGGCAGTAGTAGTTAGGTAGGAGGGCAGTAGTAGTTAGGTAGCAGAGCAGTAGCAGTTAGGTAGCGAGGCAGTAGCAGTTAGGTAGTGGGGCAGTAGCAGTTAGGTAGCAGGGCAGTAGCAGTTAGGTAGCGGGGCAGTAATAGGTAGGTAGATAGGCAGTAGTAGTTAGGTAGCAGGGCAGTAGTAGTTAGGTAGAAGAGCAGTAGCAGTTAGGTAGCGGGGCAGTAGCAGTTAGGTAGCGAGGCAGTAGTAGTTAGGTAGCAGGGCAGTAGTAGTTAGGTAGCAGAGCAGTAGCAGTTAGGTAGCGAGGCAGTAGCAGTTAGGTGGTGGGGCAGTAGCAGTTAGGTAGCAGGGCAGTAGCAGTTAGGTAGTGGGGCAGTAGTAGTTAGGTAGCAGGGCAGTAGCAGTTAGGTAGCGAGGCAGTAGCAGTTAGGTAGCGGGGCAGTAGTAGTTAGGTAGCGAGGCAGTAGCAGTTAGGTAGCGGGGCAGTAGTAGTTAGGTAGCAGGGCAGTAGTAGTTAGGTAGCAGGGCAGTAGTAGTTAGGTAGCAGGGCAGTAGTAGTTAGGTAGCAGGGCAGTAGTAGTTAGGTAGCAGGGCAGTAGTAGTTAGGTAGCAGGGCAGTAGTAGTTAGGTAGCAGGGCAGTAGTAGTTAGGTAGCGAGGCAGTAGCAGTTAGGTAGTGGGGCAGTAGTAGTTAGGTAGCGAGGCAGTAGCAGTTAGGTAGTGGGGCAGTAGTAGTTAGGTAGCAGGGCAGTAGTAGTTAGGTAGCAGGGCAGTAGCAGTTAGGTAGCAGCACTGCAGTAATTAGGTAGCGGGGCAGTAGCAGTTAGGTAGCGGGGCAGTAGCAGTTAGGATGCGGGGCAGCATTAGTTAGGTAAGGGGGTCTTTCACTTATCCATAAATTGTCTGTATTTACCCTAACCATTACAGAAGAACCAGAAAAGCCTGTCTGGGTCAAGCCTCCCATCAACTCTTTGTTATACAGATGGAACAGGAAGCCATCATTGCTTTTAATGCTATGTGCAGGGCTATTAAAGCGCAAAGCCCTGCAAGGGGATGATTGAAGTCTGGGGTAAAATCTCAATTTATACTTATCAAGATTTTATTGGTGCAATCTACTCATTTGTCTTTGTCTCTATAGCATGGGACTGTCAGGAGCTAGTGGACATCAAGAATCTGATGCAGACTTTAGGACTGGGCAAGTGGTTGCAACAGACACAATTAAAATGTCCTACTACCTGGTAGGTGATAAATCGGTCTCCCTGCCTGGTTCCCTGAATCATATCACTGTAGGACCAGCAGGGATCTGGGGTATCAACAAGGCAGACTCAATTCACAAGTGTGTGGCCGGTAACTGGGTGGAAGCTGCAGGTAAGTGGAGAGCATTACTCAATATTTATCCAGAGGGCACATGCTTCTTAGCGTTCCTGATACCATCAGAGTGTTGAAAAGTTATTAATGTTTTACAATTTTAACATGTAAGTCATTTGGCAGAATTCACAGATACGTGCTCCCGTTTGCTTGTCTGTCCGTCTGTCTTTGTTGTCTTCAGGCCTTCTGAAGCAGGTGGATGCTGGAGGTGAACAGTTTATTGTGGGGGCCAACATGGACGATACTCCATACTGTCGGACACGCACAAGGGACCAGACACCCCTTCCATGGGCAGTCAACAAGAATGATGATATCTACTCAATGAGTGTAAGATCTGGGAAAGAGTGTGAGAGCTGGAGCAGAGTAGTAGAGGATGGAGAACCTCAGTTATTTTACAACTGTTTCATATTATAACTGTTGAAATTGTTTTAAAACCCTGATTGAATCTGTTTGTCTCCAGCTGAATCAAGACTGCCTAAACAACGGGTGGAGTCCCATTGACGGCAAGCTTTTTATGATTGAGGTGGAAACTGATGGTAGTGGGGTCAACTTTTTGGGTGATGTTTATACTAGGTAAGGTTGTGTTAGGTTCTGAACAGAGTAAAAACTCACGAAAAGCTCAAACTAAGTTCATTCACCCACTGGGTTAAACAACTGCAAAATACAAAAACATGACTGCACAAACACATATATTTATGTCCTCCCACTAGCCGGAATCAACTCCTTGCACATCTAGACAGCCAATACATCTCTGTTGCTAGTCAAGAACTTGTTTGGTTCCTCTCACTGGTTTAGTCATGGCCCCGCCTGATGCTAAAACCTTTGTGGTCTGATCCTTCTCACTCCATCTGACCTGTGACCTGGGCCGAATTCCTCTCTCCTCCTTAATCCACGCCTGTCCTCCCTTACCTGTGACTGAAACCAGACATTTGCCCTGTGCTTCCCCCTTAGGATCCATGAGATTCAACAGTAACATGTTTGACAGAATGTTAACTTTCTTCATTCCCATTTCTCACTCAACAACTTTCCATACACCTACAGTACCAAAAGTTAGGACACAACTACTCATTCAAGGGTTTTTCTTTAGTTTTACTATTTTCTACATTGTAGAATAATAGTGAAGACATCAAAACTGTGAAATAACACACATGGAATCGTGTAGTTACCAAAAAAGTGTTAAACAAATCAAAATATATTTAATATTTTAGATTCTTCAAAGTAGTATCACATAGTGATCCAAGATGGCAACCCACCTCACCCAATGTGATACAGATCCGCATTTTTTTTTTTAGACCTTACAGCTAGAACCTCCATCAGAAGCTAGCCATCAGATGCTAATCAGCTAATTAGCTACTAGCTAGTTAGTCATTGTTAGCCACTGCTAGCGGCCTTTACCTCTAGCTCAGACACCAGCCACTTTTACCCTGGATAATACCCGCCAGTCTGCTCAGTGCGATATCAACCCTGAGAATATTGCACTGCTTTTCTCCACCATTACTCCAGATTACTCCATTACTGGACCATTATTCCAGATCACCACAGCTAGCTAGCTGCTACCGAGTGGCCCAGCCCCAAAGCTAGCCTTTGAGCCAGGCCCATCTCCCGGCCTGCTCAGTGGACCCTATGATCACTCGGCTACAAAGCTGATGCCCCCCGGACTCTTCACTAGCACGACTAGAAGCCACTACATTGCCGGATTCCTGCCGTAAGCTCTGGACCTTTGCATCGGATCATCGCAACTAGCTAGCTGCTACCGAGTGGCTATAGTGGCTAACGCCCTTGTCCCGAAGCTAGCACCAGTTAGCCCCGAGCCAGGCGCATCTCCCAGCTAGCAAACAAAATTACTCCAGCTACCATACCTCTTTTGCCAATTGGCCTGGACCCTTTGTCGACACGGAGCCCCGCCGATCCATCACGTCTGGTCTGCCAACTTAATTTCGTACGATGTTCCCTCAACCGGCCTTTGTCGGACATCGGTGAAGACGCTTCTGCTAGCCCCGGCCTGCTAACCTTTATGAACGCCGTGTCTCCCGCTTGCTAGCGTAGTAACGACTTCCCTGTTTCATTTATTGCTGTTCACTGGACCCTATGACATCTGGCTCCATAGCTGATGCCTGCTGGACTGTTCATTCATCGCCATTTTACCTGTTGTTGTTGTCTTGGCTGATTAGCTGTTGCTGTCTTACCCGTTGTTGTCTTAGCTAGCTCTCCCAATCAACACCTGTGATTGCTTTATGCCTCGCTTAATGTCTCTCTAATGTCAATATGGCTTGTATACTGTTGTTTAGGGTAGTTGTCATAGTTTTTTTTTATATGGAGCCCCTAGCCCCACACAACATGCCTCAGATACCACTTTTCCCCCTCCTCCCACAAATGGGGTGACCTCAACTAGCATAACTAGCACCTCCAGAGATGCAACCTCTTTTATTGTCACTCAATGCCTAGGTTTACCTCCACTCTACCATACCCGTGTCTGTTCATTATGCCCTGAATCTTTTCTACCATGCCCAGAAATCTGCTCCTTTTATTCTCTGTCCCCAACGCAATAGATGACCAGATTTGATAGCCTTTAGCTGTAAATCAAATCAAAATCAAATCAAATGTATTTATATAGCCCTTCTTACATCAGCTGATATCTCAAAGTGCTGTACAGAAACCCAGCCTAAAACCACAAACAGCAAGCAATGCAGGTGTAGAAGCACGGTGGCTAGGAAAAACTCCCTAGAAACGCTAAAACCTAGGAAGAAACCCAGAGAGGAACCAGGCTATGAGGGGTGGCCAGTCCTCTTCTGGCTGTGCCGGCTGGAGATTATAACAGAACATGGCCAAGATGTTCAAATGTTCATAAATGACAAGCATGGTCAAATAATAATAATCACAGTAGTTGTCGAGGGTGCAACAGGTCAGCACCTCAGGAGTAAATGTCAGTTGGCTTTTCATAGCCGATCATTGAGAGTATCTCTACCACTCCTGCTGTCTCTAGAGAGTTGAAAACATTGGGTCTGGGACAGGTAGCATGTCCGGTGAAAAGGTCAGAGTTCCATAGCCGCAGGCAGAACAGGTTGAAACTGGAGCAGCAGCACGGCCAGGTGGACTGGGGACAGCAAGGAGTCATTATGCTAGGTAGTCCTGAGGCATGGTCCTAGGGCTCAGGTCCTCCGAGAGAGAGAAAGAAAGAAAGAGAGAATTAGAGAGAGCATACTTAAATTCACACAGTGTCACGTCTTCCACTGAAGTCGGTTCCTCTACTTGTTTAGATGGCGTTCGGCGGTCGGCGTCACCGGTCTTCTAGCCACCGTCGATCCACTTTTCATTTTCCATTTGTTTTGTCTTGTCTTCCTACACACCTAGTTCTCATTTCCCTCATTAAGTGTTGTGTATTTAACCCTCGGTTCCCCCCATGTCTTTGTGTGGAATTGTTTGTTGTAAGTGCTTGTGCACATGTTTACTGGTGCGCGTCGGGTTTTGTACCCATGTTTGTTATTGCTTTATGCCGTTGGTTTTGAAAGTAAACTGCTCCGGCTATTACCTAGTTCTGCTCTCCTGCGTCTGACTTCACTGCCACCAGTTACGCACCCCTTTACACACAGGACACCGGATAAGACAGGAGAAATACTCCATATATAACAGACTAACCCTAGACACCCGACACATAAACTACTGCAGCATCAATACTGGAGGCTGAGACAGGAGGGGTCAGGAGACACTGTGGCCCCATCCGATGATACCCCCGGACAGGACTATCCGATGATACCCCCGGACAGGGCCAAACAGGCAGGGTATAACCCCACCCACTTTGCCAAGCACAGCCCCCACACCACTGTGGGTCAATTAACTTTGTCGGAGTGGGTTCACTGATTATAGTGGGAGTAGGGGGAGTTGGGGAATCTATCAAATAGCGCACCTCTAACTTTGTACTGTACTAATGCAATTAGTAATGCAATTAGTTGTGAAATTTAGTTTGTGTGTTTCTTGTTTGAAGTGCAATAATCAGGTTCTCTTCTTTATAAGTGTGTTATTCTATATGTGTATTTGTGTGATACAGGATTTGTGCAATTTAGTTTTATTTGTGTGTTTTTTGTTAGCAATAGGGTAATAGTGTAATAATTAGATTCTCTTTTTTATTTGTATTTATATACTACAATTTCTTTCCATTTCTATTTGTCTTTGTTACTTCTTTTTGATATTTATAGTTTTAAATGTTATGATTATTTATATGTGTTGTTCCAAATGTCTGAATATAAATTACAGTTAGAGCAGAATGGTGTTTTTGTTGTTGGCGGGGGGGGGGGGGGGGGGGGGCATTGAAGTGGAGGTTCGCCAAGGGAGCCATACAAGCTAGAACCACCACTGCGTACATACAACATCTGTAAGATCCCTCAGTCAAGTATTGAATTTCAAGCACAGATTCAACTATACAGACCAGGGAGCTTTACAAAAGCCTCATAAAAAAGGGCAGTGATTGGTAATTGGGTAACAATGACAAATCAGATATTGAATATCTCTTTAATTTAACATTTATTTAACTAAAATGTAATTAGAATATAGGACAAAACACACATCACGACAAGAGAGACACCACAACACTATATAGAGACCTAAGACAACAACATAGCATGGCAGCAACACATGAAAACACAGCATGGTAGCAACACAACATGACAACAACATGTTAGCAACACAACATGGCAGCAGCACAGCATGGTAGCAGCACAGCATGGTAGCACCGCAAAGCATGGTACAAACATTATTGAGCATAGACAACAGCACAACAAGGCAACACAATGAACACATCAAACGAATACACGTTTTGGCCTAAATGCAAAGTCTTATGTTTGGGGCAAATCCAACACAACACCTCACTGAGTAACTGCCTCCTTATTTTAAAGCATGGTGGTGGCTGCATCATGGTATGGGTATGCTTGACATTGGCAAACACTGGGGAGTTTTTCAGGATGAAAAGAAACAGGATGAAGCTAAGTACAGGCAAAATCCTAGAGGACAACCTGATCAGTCTGTTTCACACCAGACACCGGGAGAGGAATTCACCTTTCAACAGGACTAAGACAAATCTACACTGATTGGTTACCAAGAAGACAGTGAATGTTCCTGAGTGGCCAAGTTACAGTTTTGAGTTAAGTCTGCTTGAAAATCTATGGCAACACTTGCAAATTGCGGTCTTGCCATGATCCACAACATCTTTTACATAAACTATATGTCACGCCCTGACCATAGTTTGCTTTGTATGTTTCTATGTTTTGTTTGGTCAGGGTGTGATCTGAGTGGGCATTCTATGTTGTGTGTCTAGTTTTTCTGTTTCTGTGTTTGGTCTGATATGGTTCTCAATCAGAGACAGGTGTTAGTCGTTGTCTCTGATTGGGAACCATATTTAGGTAGCCTATTTTGTCATTGTGGGTTGTGGGTGATTGTCTATGTGTAGTGTTTTGTGTCAGCACTTTATTCGATAGCTTCATGTTCGTTGTTTGTTATTTTTGTTAGTTCGTTCAGTGTTCTCTTTTCTAAATAAATTCAAGATGAACACTTACCATGATGCATATTGGTCCTCTCTTTCTCCCAACGAAGATCGTGACACTATATGACCTAGTGTGGCCTAGCCTGAACCACTTAAACCATCCCAAGACCATTATTTCTCCACCACCAAACTTTACAGTTGGCAATATGCATTCGGGCAGGTAGCGTTCTCCTGGCATCCGCCAAACCCAGATTCATCCGTCGGACTGCCACCTCAATTACCTCGACTAAGCTGTGCCCTTCCCCCACACACACACACATTGACTCTGTACCGGTACGACCTCTATATAGCCTCGCTACTGTTATTTTACTGCTGCTCTTTAAATATTTGTTTTTTAAATTTTTACTTATCCATTTTTTACTTAATACTTATTTATTTCAACTGCATTGTTGGTTAAGGGCTTGTAAGTAAGCATTTCACTGCTTGACCGAAATAAAAAGTGTGCCTGTTCACTACACTCTGCTCTCCTGCACCTGACTTCGCCTCCGATACACACTCCTAACAGCATTTCACTGTAAGGTCTACACCTGATGTATTCGGCAGATGTGACAAACACAATTTTATTTTATTTTATTTGAGATGGTGAAGCGGGATTCATCACTCAAGAGAAGGCGTTTCCACTGCTCCAGAGTCCAATGGCGGCGAGATTTACACCACTCCAGCTGACGATTGGCATTACGCATAGTGATCTTAGGCTTGTTTTCATGAAGATCCCAACGAACAGTTCTTGTGATGACATTGCTTTCAGAGGCAGTTTGGAACTCGGTAGTGAGTGTTGCAACCGAGGACAGACTATTTTTACCCGCTATACACTTCAGCAGTTGGCAGTCCAGTTCTGTGAGCTTGTTTGGTCTACCACATCGCGGCTGAGCCGTTGATGCTCCTAGATGTTTCCACTTCACAATAACAGCACTTATAGTTGACCGGGCAGCTCTATCAGGGCAGAAATTTGATGAACTGACTTGTTGGAAAGGTGGCATCCTATGACTGTGCCAAGTTGAAAGTCATTGAGCTCTTCAGTAAGGCCATTCTAATGCCAATGTTTGTTTATGTAGATTGCATGGCTGTTGGCTTGATTTTAGACACCTGTCAGCAACGGGTGTTGCTGAAATAGCTGAATTCACAAATTTGTAGTTGTGTCCACATACTCTGTATATAGAGTGTAGCTTGAAGAAGATTTTAAAAGAGAAATGGGCAAATATTGCACAATATAGGTGTGCAAAGCTCTTATGAGACTAACCCAAGAAGACTGTAATCGCTGCCAAAGGTGTTTTTACCATGTATTGACTTGGGGGGGGGACGTATATAATCGAGGTACATTTGTGTTTTATATTGCGTTAATTTAAAAGAATATCAGTTTTTGCGTCAAAAAACAGAACACTCAAAACATGAGCACAATGGCAGCTCTTCCTTTAAAGAACTCCAGGCCTCAAGAGGGCAGATAACCCAAAAACACGGGTGGAACTAAAAAATTGAGCCAGGATTTCTGGAGGGACTACTTTTACATGCGCACCTGGCAGATAAGCATGGGTATAAAATGTTTGGTCCTCAACATACACACAGCTCATTGTTCAACCCTAAAGACGCAACTGGTATGTAATGTTTGGAATAATTTATTATGTTGCATCCAGTGCTTAGCACAATTTACATGTTTAACTCTGGTAGGAGTGGTGACTTCTTTTGTTGTGGATATTTTCTGACTGCAGAAGTAATTGCTAGATTAAATTGTTTAAACGTTTACTTTATTCAAAGCCATGCTTTGTTGCTGTGTCATGCATTGTTTAGTGTAAAATAATGCATGTTTAGTCTCTGTTTAAGGTTATCAACCTATTCCCTATTCCTTATTCCTCTGTCATTCAACTACTCTATTCAACAAATCAACTGTTTCAACATATTCAACAAATGGCATCAAAACCATAATAAAACACTGGAAAGGAATTGAGTGGTCCCTTTGCATCCTTCACGTGTTGAGCAAGCCGTTTTCAAGTTTGGGCAGAGCTGAAATAATTATAACACCTAGACAACTTGACAGTTTTCTTTCACTATGACAATACAGTGTTTTGTGTAGATGGTTGACAAAAAAATGCTATTATAGCTGTTTTAATCCCACTTGGTAATAAAAAATTTGAAGAAATCCAAGGTGGGTGTGGACTTTATATAGGCACTGTATTTCAAAATGTAAACATGGCAAATGCATATTACAATGTAAACACAGAAAACATGAGAAGAACAAAGGAATGATCTTTGTCATCAGGTGACTAACACAACTTTCCTCTCTCCCGGACACCAAGTCTTCGTTTAACAGGTGGAACAGGAAGCCATCATTGGTGAAAGGTATGTGCAGGGCTATAAAAGCGCAGTCTTGCAAGGGGACAATTGAAGTCTGGTGTAAAACCAAACTTTTATACTGTAGATCTACAGAGACATAATGAGAGTCACTGCAGCCGTCCTACTGGTCCTCTGTCTCCTGGCCATCAGTCATGGTAAGTTACCATCATCTGAAACATACTTGATGAACTTGGAGTTGATGAAATTTGCTCCATAATGGCATCCTCCTTTTTATTGGTGTACTCTACTCATATGTGTTTGTCTCCATAGCATGGGACTGTCGGGAGATAGTAAACATCAAGAATCTGATGCAGATCGATGCAGGACTTGGGCAAGTGGTTGCTACGGACACAAGTCAAATCCCCTACTACCTGGTAGGTGATAAATGGATCCGCCTGCCTGGTTCCCTGAAGCATATCACTGTAGGACCAGCAGGGATCTGGGGTGTCAACAAGGCAGACTCAATCTACAAGTATGTGGCCGGTAACTGGGTGCAAGCTGCCGGTAAGTGGAAAGCATTAATCAATATTTATCCAGACGACACCTTCTTTTTAGCATTCCTGATATCATCAGGCTGTTGATTTTTTTAAAAATTGTAACTTGTAGGTCATTTGGCAGTACTGACAGATATGTGCTCCTTGTTTGCTTGTCCGTCTGTCTGTCTTTGTGGTCTTCAGGCCTTCTGAAACAGTTGGATGCTGGAGGTGAACAGTTTATTGTGGGGGCTAACATGGCCGATACTCCATTCTGTCTGACACGTAGTGCCACAGTTGGTTACAAGGGTCCAGGCTCACCCATTCCATGGACAGGATTGCCAGGAGCTGTGAAGTACTACAGTTGTGGACCCTTTGGGTGCTGGGCAGTCAACAAGAATGATGATATCTTCTTAATGAGTGTAAGATCTGGGAAAGAGTGTGAGAGCTGGAGTAGAGTAGTAGAGGATGGAGAGTGTCAGTTATTCTAAAACTGTTTCATATTCTAACTGTTGAAATGGTCCTAAAACCCTGATTGAATCTGTTTGTTTCCAGCTGAATCAAGAATGCCAAAACAAGGGGTGGAGTCACATTGATGGCAAGCTTTCCATGATTGAGGTGGCAACTGATGGTAGTGTCTTTGGGGTCAACTCTGCGGGTAGTGTTTATACCAGGTAAGGTTGCTACTGAACTATGTGTATAATAATGGTATACCTTTAATTATAATTCTTATCCTTACTGTACATGCTTTGTGAAGCTCTTTACACAACAACTAAAATACTGTAGATACATAAATAAAATCAGTCAAATATAATCAGATCTAAACTTATAGGACTTATAAAGAAATGTGTAGACAGTGTAAGGTAAATATGTAAAGTGGGATGTCCTGTAAAGCTACAGTTTGTGATAAAACAACTTCCCAGACACCCCACCACTTGCTTTGGTAAACAGCTGAGGAATGTAGTTAGAGACATGTAACCACTCTCATATTCCATACATGGAGCTACGGATGCAAAAACATCAATTATTTGTTTAAAAAAAAAATGTAACATGTTTTTTAAAGCTATACATTGTTTGTTTACAATAACATTGTTTACAAACAATTGAGTAAAAACTTACATTTTAGCTTCTGACGTGGTTGAATAAAGCTCAAGAGGCAGAAGTTATATTCTTAAAAATCAATGGCTTTATTCAATTATTAAAGTCCAAAAATGGATGTACTTAAAAAAATGCATAAGCTTTAAAACATGATCCCCAACCCTTTCTTCAACACAGAGACGGAATCACAGCCAGTAAACCAGAGGGCACTGGATGGAGCAATATCCCAATGTGTATGCGCATGGGCCACGTGACCTACGACCTGGGCCGTCTTTGGGTCGTCTCCAAGACTGCGGTCACCATGGTGTGCACACATTAGCCTCTCCTCTGCATCTGAAGGCCATTCGGGATCTGTCTAAAGTTCACTTGCTAACTCATTGATGTCTCTTTCTGGAACAGTCTTCTGCTTGAGAATGCCCAACATTAGTTCATAAGAGTCCTTAATTCTAAAACCTACTACTCTAACTATACTGTTCAGTACTTTATCTCTGTCAATCTCTGTCACTGATCTTAATGATCTTGCTCACCAGCCACATGGGTTTTGCTGTGCTTCAGAGGTCATTCATAGAGATGGATGGAATCAATTTCAATGCTTATTATCTCATTATATAATCATTTCCCGCTAAAATAAAGCATTCAGTTTGAAGCTATTGTAATTTCGGTGTTTCTTTGTTTTCATATTGACCAGGGGGATGTTAGTTTGCTCTGCCAGTGGCGGTTTTAGCATGTAAATCTTGGTGGGGAAAACAGATCAAATTGTTTTAGATACATTCCAGCAAAGCCACAACACAACATTAAACCAGTGGTGGAAAAAGTAATCAATTGTCATACTTGAGTAAAAGTCAAGATACCTTAATAGAAAATGACTCAAGTGAACGTCACCAAGTAAAATACTACTTGATTAAAAGTCTAAAAGTATTTGGTTTGAAATATAATTAAGTATTAAAAGTAAATGGAATTGCTAAAATGTACATAAGTATCAAAAGTAAAAATTCCTTATTTTAAGTAAACCAGACGACACAATAAAAAAATTGACGGATCACTAGGGGCATACTCTAACACTCAGACAACATTTATAAACAATGCATGTGTAACGTTCGTTCTCCTCCTCGTCTGAGGAGCATGGATCGGACCAAAACGCAACTTGGGTAGAATACATGTTTGTTTATTTAAAGAAAGACGAAGACGGAAAACTCTTAACAAACTACAAAACAACAAAAGACGTAAACAGACCTGAACATGAGAACTTACAGACAACGAAGAACGCACTAACAGGAACAAACTAACAAACGAAACAGTCCCCTGTGGTACAAACACTGACACAGGAACAATCACCCACAAACAAACAGTGTGAACAGCCTACCTTAATATGGTTCTCAATCAGAGGAAACGTAAAACACCTGCCCCTGATTGAGAACCATATCAGGCTAATTGAAAAGAACCTAACATAGAAACACATAACATAGAATGCCCACCCAGCTCACGTCCTGACCATACTAAACAAAGACAAAATACAGGAAATAAGGTCAGGAACGTGACAGCATGTGTGTTTAGTGAGTCCACCAGATCAGAGGCAGTAAGGATGACCAGGGATGTTCTCTGATAAGGGTGTGAATCGGACCATTTTCTTTTGGGTGCCAAAGAAAATGTATTGAGTAAAAAGTACATTGTTTTTTTTGGAATGTAGTGAAGTAAAAGTACAAGTTGGCAAAAATATAAATAGTAAAGTAAAGTACAGATACCAAAATGTTTTATTTAAGTAGTACTTTAAAGTATTTTTTACTTAAGTACTTTACACCACTGCATTAAACAATCCATTAATTGCAGTATGAGGGTGACAGACAGTGCCCACAAACTGTTAGGGCCTACATAAAGCTATCCAGACAGCCAGGCTTTCCTTTCAGCACCATGGAGTGAATCCTTACCACCAATACACCTGACTATCAGCGGAGCCTGGCAACCTGGTCTCAGAGTAATTAGTATTATTTTGTACGTAAACCCGAGGCCACTATTTAGTATGATATGTTACATTTCGTATGGGATGTATTCATTTGTGGATGTCCATTACCATTTTCATAAGATATGTTACGAATTATAATTTGTATTATATGTTACGAACTTGCAAAGCGTACAATATGTTACATATTCTGGTTAGGTGGCAAACGTTAGCTAGCTGGCTAATGTTAGCTTGGTTAGGGATTAAGTTTAGGAGTTAGGTTAAAGGGTTAAGGTTAGGGGAAGGGTTAGCTAAAAGGTTTAAGGTTAGGGGAAGGGTTAGCTAAATGGTTAAGTAGTTGTGAAGTACCTAATAAATAGTAAGTAGTTGAAGTTGCTAATCAGCTAAATTGCTAAAGCTAGCCATGATGAGATTCAAACGTGTTATACGCCCACCCATCCACCCAGACTTAAGTAATCATGTGTCATACCAAACCTAACATATCATACTAATTTGAGTGTCCCAAACTTACGTGTACGAGACCAGGCTGAGCATCGTCTGGCAGCAATACAGTTCATTCGGCCTAATTTACTGCATTTTATAAAAACAGCTGATATGGTTGACTTGCTTAAATAAATATGGTTTCTACGGATTCCTTGTGGATTTGTGTAACTCGATAAGAATCACATTCTGCTTCAAAAATAGTGAATGCAGACATGAGTTTAGACTTTTGAACCATACACAAACATTATTACATTTATGTTCAGTAAATTCATCATGTTTGTTCTGATCATTAGCAAACGAGCTGCGACGAGGTAGGCCTATTCCTTCAGTACTTTCAAAATGGACACCGACAGAAATTCAGATGTTATTTCAGATAAATTCAGCAATGTGTTGAGGCCTTAACTTTACTCTTCATTAAATCACCACAGACACACACACAGAGAGAGAGAGCGAGAGAGAGAGAGAGAGAGAGAGAGAGAGTTAGCCTACCATTTGAAGTATTTTATTAGGCATTTGTGGTCTAAAAAGGAAGGAAAATACAATCACGAGGATCCACTATTATAGGCAATATACCGACTCACAGACGGCGCATTGAGCAAACAATACAATCCTTGCAAAATCAACTGGAATTGCATGGGTCTATTAAATGAACATTTAGTTGAAAACAAATATATGAATGGAAAGAGACTGTCACTGGCAAATATGGTTACAGACCCAACAACATTGTATAGTGTCCCCTCCTCATGGAGAAAAACACGAGCTAATTATAATACACAAAGTAAGCAAAACAATTAAATGCATCATTCCAACATTACCTAAAATTATGAATAAGATACTGAGATAGACCTATATAAGCAATATAACAATTGATATGTACAAAATACAGTATAAGGAAAACATTTGTGGATAAGAGGGAAGCCATCATTTTGATTAAGACATTAATGAGCGAGTTTAAATGGACGTAGTTGATATGGACGTAGTTGCACTTTTGAAATGGACAGCAACAGAATGGGCCGTTCTTACTGTATTCTCCCTATACACCAAGTCAGAACCATAGGATAAATAACGGGGGCAATATAAGCAGACAATAAAAGCTCTCACAATATTCAATGAAGACAGTTCTCTAAAACTGGCTATTGGCTACAGGTGCACCACCCATCAGTTTCATATCTCCCTGGCATACTACATAAGTTATGCAGCAGTTTACAATAAATACGTTTGGACTCACCATTGTTGTGCTGTGCTCACTTGAAAAGGAAGGTGGCGTGGCAGTCCCTTTTGTGGGAAAACTTTGTCATCATCAAACTTTGTCATCAACGTCTGGCATTCTCAGGATGAAGTCATGCTGGATTGATGCATGGCCAATGATTTCAACCTTTTCTGGCCCATAATGTTGCATGTGAATGTTTATATTTTTAAGCTTGATAATGAGACCTTTTCAGACAAATGTTTTCAAGCCTTAAACCCAGACTGTGACTTCACACCCTCTGCACTGAATAGCAGGCAGGGGAAGCAAAATAGTGATTGCTAACTGCGGCACTTGCAGTTAGCCACCGATTCCTTCCAAACCACTCATTGTTGAATTTGTGATTTCCGACTTGTTGTGTAATGTTTATGTCCAATGGCCCATGAGCACAGAGATGTTTTATTTATAATGTATCTTCATATGATAAGGATTGAAAAGGATTTCCCAGTAGATTGGCAATGTGATTCATGATGATGACTGCCTGTCTAGCTAGCTAGTATGCTAGCTAAGATTTTGAAAGTATGATGTTGACATGATCAGTCGAATCAAAGCTACGGTATAACGTGTTTTGACGTCATTTTTATCTGAACCAAACATAGACATCTATGACTGGTTCAGATTTGGGTTTGGACCGGACTAAAAACCAACGTCCGTGGACATGGAAATCAAGGCCGGTACAGACAGGACCAAAAAAAGATGTCCAAAAGGTGTCAGCATTTATCCGTGTTGCCAGGTCCAACAGGACCAAAAAAAGACGTCCAGAGGACATTGGCGTCGGTCCGTGCTTACTGGGGTGTAGTGTACCATGTAGG
This sequence comes from Salvelinus namaycush, assembly GCF_016432855.1. NCBI lineage: Eukaryota > Metazoa > Chordata > Actinopteri > Salmoniformes > Salmonidae > Salvelinus > Salvelinus namaycush. The sequence goes on along the minus strand of NW_024061405.1, from coordinate 24,090 downwards.
CCGTCAAAGGAATTTTATAAATAATGTGTCAGGCCCACCGTTTGTAAAACAGGCTGTTGTGTCATACATTTTATCTCCTGCCTGTAGGCTACAGAAAAGGCTACATACTATTTCTACCATATGCTATATCCAGGTACGGGATCAAGCGCGTGCACCAACATTATATGTGTTTAATTATAGAATTACATATACAGTCCCTAAGGATCTCTATGGGCCTAGTCATAAAGATTTTTAATTTAACTTATATGTTTAACAAATATGTTACCTTTTACTGTGGCGTAAACAGAACAAATCAAGATGTTTTCATCTGATTGTCAAGCTATGATTTCAAAGGGCTCCTTCATAGGCCACCCATACATATTTATCCACTTGCAAGATATTTACAGCTTCCAAATAGTGGTGAGTGGAAAGAGACATCTGTTACACAAAACACCAAAAGGTTTAATGTCAAATTTGGCAATTGTCAGTAGGGAAGAATTTATGTGTCCACTGCTGTTGCCGTGCGTTTCGGTGCCGGCCACTCATCTCTGCCTTGGCAAAATGTCAGTGTTCTCGTTGAACCACATCGTATTTGAGTGTAGGCTATATCATTATTTTCAAGTCCATTCGCTTATTTGTCATGCCTCTAACATGCGGTAATCCTAAAAAGTTGTGTAATAGCTTACAGTTCTTGTGAATGTCTCATGTCTCACCCTGGCTCTATCTGCTACATGATTTATGTTGGTGGAGCGTCACAGCGATGCTTCTAGCCAACAGAGGAGCCGCTGGGAATAAACGAGCAAAATATTTTGCACCCCTGCCTTATCACAGGGCGGCATCAGAGCTCACCTAAAAAGCCCATATGCCACTGGTTGAGAGAAATTGTAATGGTTTTTGGGTAGAATTACATGAGGTTTTATGGGTTGTTGTTGAAGGTGGGTCTTGGTCAGTTTAGCTCAGAAAATGCCGCCCTCGTCCATGTGCCTCCATAGACGGCCGCATAATCCTACCTAATGTGCGGGCCGGCCCTGCTTAGAGGGTAGGTACAGGATAAGACTGCTGTAAAATAAAGCTGTAAACAATTAAGACAAGCACACAACTCAGAGTGAAGTTTATTTAATGAAAAATAAAGCAGTATTCATTTGTAGCTCAAACCAATCAGACTTTAGAGACGTTTTTGTGAGAAGAACCATTTTCAGGATCCGCCCTGGTCTCACAAACACTGTTCTAGCTCAGCCCCCGTTAATCGCACAGGCTAACAGTTGGTCTCAATGGATGCAGAATAAATAGACTAATGCAATGTAGCTCAAACACACCGTTTTTCAAAGGGGTTGGAAGCACTAAATCACAGAAATTATAATGTGGGATTCAAGACATTTTGAACAGATGTACCCCACCTCTTTCTTCAACACAGAGTCAGCATCACAGCCAGTAAACCAGAGGGCACTGGATGGAGCAATGTCCCAATGTGTAGGGATTGACAGTGCCTTTAGGGGCAAGTGTTCTGAGCAGTCACTCAAGTTAAGCCTGCTCTGAGGTAGCCCCACTGCTCTGAGGTAGCCCCACTGCTCTGAGGTAGCCCCACTGCTCTGAGGTAGCACCACTGCTCTGACGTAGCACCACTGCTCTGAGGTAGCCCCACTGCTCTGAGGTAGCCCCACTGCTCTGAGGTAGCCCCAATGCTCTGAGGTAGCCCCACTGCTCTGAGGTAGCCCCACTGCTCTGAGGTAGCCCCACTGCTCTGAGGTAGCACCATTGGGTCGGTGATATAAAAAAGTGAATTCAAGCCAACTGAAACTAACTCCTATAGTCCTAACCTAAAACAAATCTTTCTGGTTCCTCTTCATTTAAGTGTAGTGAAAGACAGACAATTTATGGCAGTCAGGCTGGTTGAGCCTGTTCTGAGATTTCTTTTACATAACAACCAAAATACATGAGTCCACCCCTATGTGTAGTTAAAAGGCACTTCTGAGTGTAAACAGCTCATTTACATTTTCAGGCAAGTGATCCAATCTTCGAGTAACCAAAAAAATACTCCTGACTTGCCCGTTGGGCAGGTGCCTCTCAGGCTTTAATGTAAATCTCTGATGTGCATGAAGCACGTGACCTACGACCTGGGTCATCTTTGGGTCATCTCCACGTCTGGCTTCACCATGCAGTTAAGAATAATTAGTAGCGGGCAAAAACATCCATCATTCTGTATGAACAAGGCATTTGAGAATGCAATCCTTGTCATAGCTCACCATCTCTCATATTACATCATGATCATAGCCGATCTACCATCAGTGTCCAATAACTAGGCACTCAGTCAATGTTCAAATGTTCATAGTTCAATGTTAGATGAGCAATCAGCATCCCATAACTAGGCAGCATAATAGGCATCCTGTAACGGATTTCTTCGGTGGAAGAAGGAGAGGACCAAAGCGCAGCGTGATTAGTGTTCATCATGTTTAATAAAAAGACAATAAACTGAACACTTCAAATACAAAACAACAAAACGTGAAAACCGAAACAGTTCTATCTGGTGCAGACACACAAAGACTGAAAACAACCACCCACAAAACCCAACAGAAAACAGGCTACCTAAATATGGTTCCCAATCAGGGACAACGATTGACAGCTGCCTCTGATTGAGAACCATATCAGGCCAAACACAGAAATAGAAAACATAGATTACCCACCCAACTCACGCCCTGACCACACTAAAACACAGAAAATACAAAAGAACTATTGTCAGAACGTGACACATCCCATAACTAGTCATCAATCAATGTTCAAAGAGTTAGGGCGCAGACATGATATAAACACCTTACCTAAATGTACACTTTAAAACATTTAACTTGGAAAAAGTCCAGTGAGCTTAGATATGGCTGTAATTAAAATTGGTTCAGCTGACATGGAATACTCCATCAACCCAATGATTTCTGCTCAATGTAAAACAATTTTTAACTTAAATATTGAAGTTTGCCTTTGCAACACAAATAGCTGAGTTGATCACACAAGAGAGTATAATTTGCTGAGACTGACAACTTTAGAATACTCTGTTGGCTGAAAATACATGTCTCATTAACATATTTCCCAGTGTGCTATCACTGAAATAACAGCCAACTCTTATCAACGTTGATAACCCCAGGGATAGCAGGGCAGTAGGAGTTAGGTAGCGGGGCTGCAGCAGTTAGGTAGGGGGCAGTAGCAGTTAGGTACTGGGGCAGTAGCAGTTAGGTAGCGGGGCAGTAGCAGTTAGGTAGCGGGGCAGTAGCAGTTAGGTAGCGGGGCAGTAGCAGTTAGGTAGTGGGGCAGTAGCAGTTAGGTAGTGGGGCAGTAGCGGGGCAGTAGCAGTTAGGTAGTGGGGCAGCAGCAGTTACGTAGCGGGGCAGTAGCAGTTAGGTAGCGGGGCAGTAGCAGTTAGGTAGCGGGGCAGTAGCAGTTAGGTAGCAAGGCAGTAGCAGTTAGGTAGAAGGGCAGTAGCAGTTAGGTAGTGGGGCAGTAGCAGTTAGCTAGCAGGGCTGTAGTAGTTAGGTGGCATGGCTGAAGCAGTTAGTTAAGAGGGTCTTTAACTTAACCATAAAATGTCTGTATTTCACTTAACCATTAGAGAAGAACCAGAAAAGCAGGTCCGGGTCCAGCCTCCCATCAACTCTTTGTTATACAGGTGTAAGAGGAAGCCATCATTGCTTTAAGGAGAAGTGGATCTAAAATTCAATGTGTAACACTTGTATTTTCATCAACATTTATGATGACTATTTCTGTAAATTGATGTGGCTCTCTGCAAAATCACCAGATGTTTTGGAACTACTGAACATAACGCGCCAATGTAAACTCTGATTTTTGGATATAAATATGAACTTTACCGAACAAAACATACATGTATTGTGTAACATGAAGTCCTATGAGTATCATCTGATGAAGATCATCAAAGGTTAGTGATTAATTTTATCTATATTTCTGCTTTTTGTGACTCCTCTCTTGGCTGGAAAAATGGCTGTGTTTTTCTGTGACTTGGCTCTGACTTAACATAATCGTTTGGTTTGCTTTCGTCGTAAAGCCTTTTAGAAATCGGACACTGTGGCTGGATTTACAACAAGTGTATCTTTAAAATGGTGTAAAATACATTTCTGTTGTTTTGATTTTGGCTCCCTGCAGTTTCACTGGCTGTTGACGAGGTGAGACGCTACCGTCCCACATACCCTAGAGAGGTTAAGCCAAAATAGTGGGAGTTTAAAAATAACCTTATGACAGTTTTTCATAAACCCACCTTCGCCCCATTTTTAACCCATAATTCTCCATGAGAGTATTGTATAAAAAATACTACTACTGGTCAAAAGATAAAACAAAGTTTCAAATAACATAATCAGATCAAAATCACTACTCTGAAACCTTCCATAAACAAAACGTATTGTACCTTTATGGCCATAGGAAGAGAGACTTAAGGAAGTCTACCCTTAGTCAAAGGCTATGCCATTTCTTTCTTCTCATTGGTTCAAATTACAAATATGTCAAAGAACTATAAACTCCATCATAATTATCAATTACACAAATTACCTTAAAATCAGTATTACAAATGACCTCAAATTAATTATCCAAATGGCCCTTCCATGAGGCTGATCAGACCACCCAGGAAAGCCATGATAGAGGTCAAAAGTCATACCACCCTTTCAAAGAAGTGTTTCTTACTATATTAGACAAATTAAAGAAAACCATCAAACATTTTCTACATGTTGTATCCCAGGTTCCCAGAACATTCTCTTCTCTAAAGAATTTACGTGTTTAATTAAAACTCAGAAAATAAAACTTATAATATTCCATGTGTGTGTACCTCTTTAAGATATCGTGACTCTAGGAAACATTCCAAAGAGAGACAATGAAACACTCCTTTTCCCAGAAAAAAATACAACCACTTGGTCAGCGTTTCATTATACTACACCAATTCAGAAACCCAAACCTAATAATAATGATAATTCCATTGTACTCCCTCCAATCATTAGTTTTGTTGAACAGAAAACCCAAACCTTATGGCAGCAGATCCACAAGGTCCGCCATGAGAGATGACTGTATAGTTCCCTTAAGGAAAAGCACCTTCAGTCAATCTGCTTTTGTTCTACGTAATGGAAACAGATTATAATGTTAGAATACATGAACTTCCTGCTCAAATTCACTGGTATTACCTAAACAATAAAACAAAAAAACAATAATCAGAAACTATTACGAATTGTAAAAGTTTTAACCATTCAGACCTGAATCCCTTACAGCCAAATATAAACTAACTCACCTATTCATCGCAGTAGGCGAAACATAACCCCTACTCAAACAACGTTCTGCCTTACCGCTATCGTAAGAGTAAAACCAAACTTTACAACTTTCCCTTCTCTTTCGGCTTCACCCTTATGAAATGTCCAAGACTTAAAAGTAACATGTAAATCGCTAAAATGTATAACCTACATCAGTCAATCCATAAGAGAGAGATTAAAGTAGATGTCACACGTCAAAATTTGATGGATGACCCTATGTGAACCTATGTGACCGCTATGTGAACCTAAGGGGCTGCCTGTCAGGACATCCTGATGGTTAGGTGGGGGTCTTTGGGTAAGGGTCCAGTTGTCAGGTCAACCGGTAATGATTTATGACCCAAGCCTGATTTATGACCCTATGTAATGATTTATGACCCTATGTCCTGTTGTAGCAGGCATGCCCATATTTGGGCTTCCGGTCAGGACATCCTGGCCTGGGGTGGGGGTCTTTGGGGTAAGTGTCAAGCTGTCAATGTCGTAAATCAAAAAAAAGATCATGATTTATGACCCTATGTAGTGATTGATGCCCCAATGGTTTGTAGAATGGGGGGGCATGCCCATATTTGGGCTTCCGGTCAGGACATCCTGATGGTTAGGGGTGCTTTTTGGGTAAGTAAGTGACCAGGTGTCATGTCAAACTGTTCCTGGATGTCTAGTGTTGGGGGTTGTTAATGAACATTTCAAAGAGGCTGGCTTTGCAGAAGCCTTATAAAGCCCCAGAACAATTCCTGTTTAAGACTGTACAAGATCTTAAGAATAACCATGGAATTTGGGATCGGTGACAAAGCAGTGATGACTGTAACAACTGAAGCGGGTCCTCGGTTGGTCCATAGAGCACGGGCCAAGTATCAACCCGCAATATATGATGCTCCAAAAAAACGTTTTTTAAATGTTTATAGAACCCAAATACCTCCATCAAATGCGCTGAAAGATCAAGTGTTGATGTCTAATGGACAGCTGTGGGGGTATCGGTTTGATTACGTGGCCTGTAGAGTGACCCTCTATACGGTAGCTGAAGGAGAAGAATATACAGACCAGACTGTAGGCTTGGAATATGGTGTTGAAGACTGGTCGGTTTTTCGCAAGGTTGTGTGTCCTGAACTGCGCCTTATCACCAAGGGGTATAGTGTGTTCACGGGCCACGAGACCCGTTGGGAAGGTACCCCTGACTCCTCAGGACGAATATTTCACAGGGTGAAAATACAAAGACAGAATGGACGTCCCTGCGGCTGCGTGGAGTTCTATATCGGCACCCAGGAAATCCGAAACCAAAACCTCAGGGAGGGGGGCCATACTGGGGATTCCAGACTGCGTCTGCTTATTCCTTTTAAAAGTTGGGATGTACTGGAATTGAACATGTTGCAGGCGTTGGATGATCTCTTTGTACAGAGCCAACAGAGGCAGAGCCTTGTGCATTTAAAGAAGTGCATAATATATACGAATCGTGAAGATTACGTTTCAAAAGAGCCTCAAGAAGATACAACTTCAGAAGAAAACTAAGTACGGGGAGTCTTTAACCACGCCCAGATACCCAAAGGCGGGGTTCTACAATAAAAGCAAAAGCAGCCGGTTCTTCATTTCATCATAGACCATGGATATCCCTACCTTCTACGAGGACTCCGCTACGTCATGGGGCCCCGAAACTAAGGACTCAATGCCTCGCAGCCCTACACTCTACTCACCCCTGGCAAGACCCTCGACACCCCCTACATGTACCCAGCCTGAGGATGTGTTTGATGGGGTGGTCAGTACTATTTTTGTGGATACCATCAAGGCCTCTGTAGCTACACTTTTAGACTTGGTGATTGGCGACTATATAAGAGAAAAATGCATCGGCTGTGAGATCAATCACCCCAGCCAGCGTCGTCATCCTTGCCTATACGACCCTCCGAGATACTACTTTTTCAATCATTTTGAGGAGCTGGTGAAAAGACTGTGGTCCCGCAGGTTTATACCCTCGCTGGTCAGCGCCCTGGAGTCTATGGGTCTTGTGCCGTCTATCCCTAGAGTTTACGGGGTAACCGAGGCCTTCCTACATGAACTGAAGGAGGCAATTTTCATCCACGAGAAACTCAAAGAAATCCGACACACCCTGGTGGCCGACAACAAATACCGGGAAGCTGTGGTTGCTGATGTGGTGCTTTTCTGGCTCAATAAATCCCAAGAGACCGAGTGACATTTTGTTATTTAGACGTAAAAGCTATGGGTAACTATGTGTCTACGATGTTGGAGCGAATAAATACATTTTTTCTTTTGAGAGACCTTACAAATGTTATGCATCAGATTATTGAAAATAAAGTGAATAATGTATCGTTCTACACGACACACAATACCTGGGCTAATGTAGAGCGTTTGCTGAAAATGGAACAAATCATGAATCATGTACGACATACGGGTGGGAGTTTGCAATGGACACAAATGGTATCAAGAATTGTTGATGAGTCTGAAGAGCTAGAAGTAACTTTGGCTAAGATTTTGCATTATTTGTTTGAACCCCCATTTAATGTGAACGTGTATCATATTTGTTGTTTATATACTTATATATCCGACGTGTGTGTTTTAAAAATTCAGCGACACAAACCTGTAAATCTAAACCATATATACAGGGTGTTGCATGATGTGATTGTTGAGAAAACTGGGACTTGTATCTTGCAACAAATCCTGAATTGGTTGTATACGTAATACTTGGTGTTAAAAAAATAAAAATTCTCAAACTGAAATGTTGTCGTTATTTGAAAGTGGCTCATTAACGTTATTGTCCCTCAGAGAGGCAAGAAGGATGGCTGAACAGCTGTTGAAAAACATTTATTATAATCCCGCTAACCCCGGGTCTTATGGTGGTAAAGAGCGTTTACAGAGAGCAATAGCCGAAGAAACAGGTAGCCTGTTAAGCGATGCTAAAGTGAGTGAGTGGTTATCAGAGCAGGATGCCTATACTCTCCATAAATCTGTAAGAAAACAATTTCCAAGAAATAGAGTTTTTTCTACGCATCCCTTATCCCAATTTCAGGCGGATCTATGCGACATGCAGGCCCTTGCCGATAAAAATGATGGAAATCGCTACATGCTAACGGTTATAGATATTTTCTCTAAAGTAGCCTTTGTAAGGGTTTTAAAAAATAAGAGCGGGGCCGAGGTAACCCGGGCCTTTGACTCGATCTTGAAGGCAGGAGGAGCACCCAATAAAGTGCAGACTGATGGCGGAAAAGAATTCTTCAATAAAACATTTCAGAAGCTGATGAATAAGTATAAAATAATACATTTTGCTACAGGCTCTGATTTGAAAGCTTCGGTTGTGGAACGCTTTAATAGGACTTTGAAAGAGCGGATGTGGCGATATTTTACAGCTCACAACACCCACAGATATACAGACATAGTTCAGGATTTAGTAAACGGGTACAACCACAGCTTCCATAAGAGTATACGTATGAAGCCCTCGGAGGTCTCTTCGGAAAACTCTTTTCAAGTCTTTAAAAATATGTATGGTTTGTTCCCACTTCGCCGTAAGAAAAAAATGACTTTTAAATTCCTAGTGGGTGACTTGGTTCGTATATCAAAGTTGAGGGGTGTTTTCGACAAAAAATACGAACAAGGCTTTAGCTCGGAGTTGTTTACCGTTACAGAATGTCTGCCACGCATTCCCCCGGTCTACAAATTAAAAGATTATGACGGGGATCTTATAGAGGGATCTTTTTATGAAAAGGAATTACAGAAGGTCCAGTTGGGTAAAGACAAAGTCTTTCACGTGGAGGAGATTCTAGATCAGAAGAGAGAAAAGGGTAAAAAATGGTTGCTGGTCCGCTGGAAAAACTGGCCTCAAAAGTTCAACAGTTGGGTATTGGAGCATGATGTGGTGGAGGCAACGGGGATTAATTTAAACCCCTAGTCATGATAACTAGCGCATCAGTCGCGTGTACACAGTTGGGCATCATGGAACACAGCGGCTTCTACCTGACTCTCCCCAGTAATGCGTCGGCACAGATATATCGTAATAATCAGAGTTCGAATTATACAACCAATTTTCCAAAGCCTATAGAGTTATCAGAGGCTTGGGAAGTAGGTCTCAGCGAGATTACATACCCCCATAGTTGGTATAATATCAAAGCTAAGGACCGTGATTTTTATTGCAAAAGGTTATCGGAACCTGCAAAACTTATTAAGCTTAAAAAAGGTTTCTATAGAACCGTCGACAGGATCGTCTCAGAGTTGAATGAACACCTAACCCTGAACAAGATGGAAATATTCCTATTCTACAATCCAATCCATAAAAGGATACAAATCTCAGGGCCTGCTAACGGAGGTATAAAGACCAGCGGTAATTTAGCCTACATGTTGGGGATGGGTCCCAATAAATGGACGTATGTGAACGATAAATTATTCCCATTCCCTGCGGATATACATGCAGGATTTTACAACATATTTGTGTATACCGACATCATAACCTATCAAAGGGTCGGAGACACCTGTGTGCCCCTCCTGCGAACAGTTCATATAGACGGAAAGGATGGGGACATCGTCACTGTCAATTATGACAAGCCGCACTACGTACATGTCAGCAAGAACTATATTGAAAACATTCTGGTTGAGCTTAAAACGGATCAGAACGAAAACATTGAATTTACTTATGGTAAAACGATTGTAAAACTCCACTTTAGACCCACCAAAACCTCTCTACATATATAATATCTGTATTATATTTATAAACATAATACATATAAAAGAGTTATGGAGCACCATCAGCTCGACCCTAACCGTTATGTTTCATACTATGTGGATCAAGTTGGTAATGGACTACCAGGATATCATGGAGCACCGACAATGTATGGTGCGGGGATAGGCGGTATATTCCGTAACCTCTTTAGGATGGTTTTACCGTTTATGAAGAGGGGCTTCAGCATAGCCAAACCACATTTAAAATCCGCGGCTAAAAATATAGTAAGTGAGGTTGTAGCCAATGCTATGACCCGAAGGGCGTCACCAGATGTGGAGCATCAAGAAGGCTCGGGGCTTATGATATTGTCTCGAAGACCAAAAAAGAGACCCCCAGGTTTAAGACGCAGGCCGGCACCTAAAAAGCGGCGGTTAACTGTTAAAAGAACCTCAGTAAGTCAAAGACGTGGTAAAGTGAGGAGGTCTGAACCAAAACAGGCTAAAAGAATACTAGGAAGTATTTTCTAAAAGAATAAGTGACATGGCTCTTTTACATCGAATGTCCTCTGAAGCTATAAAGACAGAACTCGATCTTTTCACGGCCCCTTTAACGCAGCATTCAATAGATAGATCCAGTTATGTGGAGATAGCCCCTCTCTCTGCTATTACCGATAACGGGCCTATCGAATTTTTCATACCAGGCCACGGTGACAACTATCTGGACCTCAACAACACCTTGGTGCATTTACGTCTAAAAGTGACCAAAAGAGATGGGTCTAATATTGCAGGCGATGCCAAAGTGAGTCTCATTAATTACCCCTTGGCCACCATTTTCTCCCAAGTTGATGTGACTTTGGGTGAACGCCTAATCAGTCAAAGCAGCGCCACATACCCTTATAGAGCCATCATGGAGTGTTTACTAAACTACTCCGAAGACACTCTCAAAACACAATTTAGCGCCGGGCTGTTTAGCAAGGATACTGCAGGAGCCTCTATGGAATCGACAGACCCTTCCACCGGTGCAAACAAAGGACTAGCGGCACGAGCTCGCTACTGCGCCGAATCTCGAGAGTTTCATTTGCTAGGCCCTATACACTCTGACATTTTCTTTCAAGAACGGTTACTCTTAAATTCGGTTGATTTAAGATTAAAATTAACCAGGGCCAAGGATGATTTTTGCCTGATGTCTCCCCAAGACGGGGATTTTAGTTTGAAAGTGTTGGGGGCCACCCTTTTTATTAAAAAAGTGTCTGTATCTCCGGCCGTACGCCTGGGTCACTCACATGCTTTGATGAAAGGAAATGCCCTTTACCCTCTCCAAAGAATTACCATGAAAACCTTTAGCATACCTGTGGGCAGTAGAATCTGCAGTCAAGAAAACCTATTTCTAGGCCCTTTACCTAGATATGTGGTTATAGGTCTGGTTGATCACGCCTCTAATACGGGGAGTTTAGATAAAAACCCCTTTAATTTTCAACACTTCAATGCAGAGTATGTAGCTCTCTGTCAGGACGGACGTCAGGTTCCTGCTAAGGCTTTCCAACCCCAATTTAACAACAACATATCTGTGCGAGAATTTTACAATCTATTCCTGGCTACAGGGAGGCATCTAAAAGATCTCTCTTTACCTATTGACAGAAATGATTTTGCAGAGGGTTACACGTTGTATGCTTTCAATTTATCCCCTGATGATGACACCTCAGGAAATCTGTCTGTGGTGTCCCAAGGTAACCTCAGGCTGGAAATGCGTTTCCGTACACCTTTAGCCTGTACAGTTAGCATGATTGTTTACGCATGCTCTGATTCAATCTTGGAAGTGAATGCCCGAAGACAGGTCTTAGTGGATTATTATTAAGGACCTTTGAGCAAAGACATGAATACCCAAGAGTTGGAAGGGCTCATGAGCCGCTTGATTGGAAAACAATTTTGTGGAGTGATGGCTTGTGATGAATTACCTATTGAGATATGGCCTGAGAGGCCTGCAATGTTTATTGTCAATACCCATCCTAAACACATGCCTGGTGAACATTGGCTAGCTATGACATTAGAACAGGAAGGTGGAAGAAAAATCTCAACTTTTTTTGATTCCTATGGCTTTCCCCCCGGTTTTTCACATTTCCCTAAATCTATTAAAGATTTTTTGACCCTAAACGGTTCAAAGATCTACTACAGCATCAAACAAGTGCAAGATAACCTTTCCACTACATGCGGTCACCACTGTGTATTTTACCTGTGCCAAAGAGCCCGGGGAGTTTCTTTTGAAGATGTTATGTTTCTTTATAAGGATGATTTAAGAAGTAATGATAACTTTGTATCTTGTTTTGTTAGAAAATATCAAAAGTGTTCAAATGTGTGTCGTTTAAGAACGCGTAATCAAGGCGTATGCTCACGTCATATGTTTCAAGAATGCCACAAATGTTAAATTGCTTATTTTTCAAATAAAACATTTTATTGAATTTAATCATAGTCATTCAAAAGTCATTTTCAAAAGTCTAACCACGCCGAGAGATCGGGATTAGGAAAAGGTCCTGAGACGTTCATGGGAGTAAATGAGTTAGCATCATCGCTTTCATAGGGGGACGGTGTCGTTGGGGCATCTTTAGGGGTGCTGTATCTCGTTGAAGGCTTTTGTTTTAAAGCTTGAATCTGTTGACGAAGCTTATGGTTGGGTACACCCGAGAGGGGAATGTTCAGGATTGCCAGGGCCTTAAGAAACTGACGCCAGCCGGGAGGCCTTCGGTCATCAGCAACCTTGTGGGCAGCCGTGGTACTTTTAAGTAAGTCCACCATATGGGACCCCCTAACAACAGCGCCCTGAAGTATAAACTCTCCAGAATCGTTCCAAGCAGCTAACCCCTTTGAGTCTTTTATCTTGTTCATAATGTATTTAACATTCTTCCTGTTACGTAAAGGCACATGTGTCAGTAGGTCATGCATAACTTTATCTTCAAAAGGCATTTGAGCTTCACCAGACATAGGATCTTCACTAGGTAAGATCGCCGGTACAGGCCTTACCGGGGCCTGGCTATCGTTAGGTTCGACATCTGTTAAAGGGTCCGGTAGGGAAAGTGTTAAATGGTTGGTCTCTCTCTCCCCTTGCTTTACCAGAGTCAAATATCTTTGCATTAGGTTTGTGTATTTTTGGATCTTATCATAGGGGTTCAATCCTTTTCGGTTCAAAACATCCTTCATGGCCGTATCCAAATCATTTTCAGCTGTTTGTCTGATATTTTCAGGACCCTGCATTTGATTTTTAAGTCTATCCAACTCTTGTTGTGGCACCAAGTACATTTTAGTGGCCATCACACCGCGTGTTCAACCCCCACGTCTGGCCGCAATAAGGCTGGTGATGAAGGGCACGGCTATACTGAGTAAAGGTAGAAGAAAACCCCCAGACTGTTGTATACTATGTCTTTTCTTTTGAAGACTGGCCCTTTTATTGGCAAAGAGTTTGATCGCGGTCTTTTGTCTCTTTAATTTTTTCAATTGGTTCAGGGTGAGTGGAATGCGTCCTTTGAGAAGATTCAAAGCAATCTCACATAAGGCTAATATGAGATCTGAAGAACAACTACCCAAGATGGCCTTCCGTCCTTTAGCTGTAGACCCAACTAGCCTTGTCAAGAGGGGCAGGTTTCTTTTTAAACGCAGAGACATAGCGTTTACTTTTTAGGAAGGTATGCAGCAGGCCGCTCCCACGGAAACAGCCCTGTACGTAGCCTAAGGTGTTCTGGAGTATTTGCTTTTAAATCCACGATTAAATAAGAAAATGGCTCTTTGGTAGCGTCCTCATAGCTCTCCATAAAGTATGATTTCCGTCCAGGGTACATCTGCTGAGCTAGAGTGCTAATTTGCAGTTTGTCTCTAGGATTTTTAAACAATACCATGTAGTTGGCATTCAAGCTAATGGTCCGACTATTTTTACCTTGGTGAAACACATTCTGGACCAAGTAAAGCACGGACAGGTTTCTATGATGAGTATATTGGGTAAAAGCTCGTGCAATTTCGGGGTGTTCGCTACCAGCAAATAGCATATCGTCCAAAACCAGCAGATTATATTTATGTGGGGGGAGAAGTTCATCATCAGACAGAGATTCGGGTATTCCTTCAACAAACTTGATTTTTATTGTCTTCAATAATTCATCATACAGAGGTTGGTAACATGAATAACACCATACAATATTGTCAGGCTTTTGAGATAACACATGTTCAGAATTCTCTAAAATACTTTTTACAAAAAAAGTTTTACCACTGTTTGATGGGCCTGCAATTAAGGCCGAAAAGGGCAGTTTTAAACGGGGGTCAAAATCCTCGACAGCCGTCATTATATCTTAAGCTTTAAGACACACTGGGGCTTGTAGCCTAAGTCAGTAGCCAAAGGGCAATGTGGTACCGTCAGGCAATAGCCGTCTCTTGTCATAGACTACCCTGAATCTTTTAGTGAGTGGGGCGTTTCTTAGATGGAACCCCTTTTTATCCCTCACTATTTTGTTGTAGGAGGTCAAAATCTCCAAGTCACTATTCTTGTCATTTACGAACCCCTCGACCAAGCGCGTGATTGATTCCAAGTTTACACGCGGGGCATTTTCGTAGTTTTGAGTCACGCCTTTGGCTTTCAACACCACGTGATTGTCTTTAGTCCTAAAAGCATAGCTTTTGGGCCCACATGAGGACCATTCTGTGATATGGTCACCCTCGGCGAGTTCACTAGTTAAACCCCCAAGATAGTTGCTAAGTGGGGGGTTCCAATCCCCCGGCTTGCTTACATAGACCACAGAGTCTGTGTCGTGGTAAAGAACCCGCCGCTGAAGCTGTTCCATGAGGGTGTACAGTTCAAGTCGGGCATAGGCTGTGGTAAATGCTGCAAGAAACACATTTACATTACCTGGGGGTAGAACCCACTTTGGGTTGCGCCGCCATTGCACCAAGGCAATGTCTTGACTCAAGAATGAAAAATGTGAAATTTCGTATTGGTCCGAAAAAACAAATTCCAAAAATTCTTCCGGGTCTTTAATGATCGAAGTTGTTAGCATATTGCTTCTCTGCGCTAACTTCCCCCAAAGGGAGTTCAAGTACAATTTCGAAACATTTCTTTTGGTTTTGTTGACCTGTATTCTGTCAGGGTCAAGAAGTATGCCTTCTCTGTCATGGTAGTCTTGAATGTACTTCTCTTTACTCTCTTGATCTGTGACCGATGCTGGATAGCCTGAAGCCATCTGCTTGCATCTCAAGAAGGTCTTGATGTACTCTTTAAAAAGTGTGTCTGATTTCCTGGAAAAGTTCCACACTTCAAAGATTTTGGCCACACGATACCCCTTCTCCAAAGCCTTAGAGAATTCAACGGTGACCCATACACCGGTCAGGGCTCTTTCTTGATCTGAGTGATCACATGGGTTTTCCTGGTTGTTGTGTTCACAGCATGTGCGACAAAGGGGAAAGAAAAGTTTTCCTTTAGACCCCTTGTAAGGCAGCACAGGTATAAACAGACCCCTAGGAGGGTAGACAGTCGCTTTGATTAAACCAAAATAATTTTGAGGTATGTCAAAGTCGCTGTGAATAATTTCAGGATGTCCTATAGGATAGCATGAGGAACTCATTACATGAGGATATAGGGATGTAAAATCTACATAGCCTATTGTCTCGTCGGGTTGAGCTACATAACGCAATGTCAAAGCATTGGTCCTGCCTCCAAACAAGGCCTGTCTCGGTTCCAGGGGCTCTGGAGGGTCATATTGGGTAAGGAAGGCCTGAACATGAGGATCCGCCTTTTTCAGGGCTGTCCATTCGTGTTCCCACAAAACCACAACTTTTAACCCGTAAGTAGCCTTTAAAGAATTCAGTTTGTCTTGAAACTCTTGGTACATTTCCCCAAAAGTCTTTTGGGTTAGGACACATGGCCTGGGGGACAAAGCATAATTTACAACCGTGGAAGAAACAACCGTTGTACTCATACACTGTCTCAACACCGTCAATCTGTGTGTATCCATCGACATGGTAAGGCCCAAAAGCCTTCTCCCCCCGATTCAAAGCATGTTGGATAAAAACATTTTTATCCTGGGCGAGGTACTCCAACCATTGAATGGAACCACTAGAGTAGGCCTTGAATTGTCGTCGGTAGTTGTCTGGCGATGGGATAGCTATAGATGCTGGAGTTAGATAGTGTGTACGATAGGTTTTCATGCACGCGGATGCAATAGTTGTACAGCTCCAGGGGTCAATGCCTGCATCTTTGATTACCTCTTCTCTGAATCTGAGGCATCCTTCACGTAGTATAACCACGTCATTGTCACAGTATGATTCCATCTCTTTATGAAAATCAAAAGTTCCATGTCTTACTGTCTCGTACCACGTCATGAATTTCTCACGCTCTTTGGGAGACATTTGATCACAACCGTACATTTCGGGGGCTGGATAAGCTCCTATATAATGTAGATTCTCCTCAGATGTGAAGAAGTGGGGGAAATAGCCTTTGACCGAGTTTTCAAAACCCAAGGCCTCTGGCATTTGAGCCAATCTCATGGGTAAGAAGCTTAAGCTGTCAATGTATCTCTGTTTGAAGGCGTGGTCAACAAAACATAAGATTTTACTCCCTTGAGCAATGACACTGGGCGCCACGCCTTGCTGTATCAAAGGGTTCAGAAGCAGATAGGAGTCATAGGCTCGCGCATTGTGAGCTATAAACGTGAAGTTTCTGTACTGGGCCTTTCTAAAATGTTTTAGAAAGAGTCGGGCGCAATCGGGCCCCTCGGCCGACCACTTTTCACCGGTGAAAGTCATGGTAGATACAAAAATAGGCAAGTGAACCCCTGATTGCTGATTTGTCTCAAAATCATAAAAAACATATTTCTCTGTATGTTCATCTTCAGCCAAGGGCTGAATGTAACACTCATGTGGTACTTCTTGAACAAGTTCTGCGTCTCTGCTTTTCAAGGGCCCTTTACAGATTGGGCAATGTAGAATACCACAAACATGGGGTTTAGGGCTGTCTATTTTAAGGTTGTAATTGCAATGACATTTTGGACATTTCTTGTTAATGTCACAACTGCTTACAGATTTACAGGCCTTGGGGTGCCATGTTTCAGTTTTGTGTTTTTCGTAACAGTAGGCCGAACGACATGTGCGGTGACAATCCTCACAGGGTGTCAAGTTTAGCGGTTGCATAGGGCATTGTTTATCCAGACATACTGAACAGTTATAACGGCACGAGTGCCCCCCCTTGCGGGTGTAGCCGGTATGACAGGCTGGACAGACATATGGGGCGCCTAAAAATGCTGTGATGTTAGTTACGGCATAGTAATGCTCATTTTGCACATAAAAGTACATAGTCTTAGGGTGTGGTTCTTGTATATTTTGGAACTTCAAGAGAGCGTCATTAGCCCTGCTGTGGTACAAAACCACAATCTTGATATTCAGAAAGTTTTCAAATTTGCCTATGTCGGAGAAAGCCACAGCCTCCTGTATACCTAAACCCACAGCCTTTTGTAGCTCTTGAGCTTTCTGTAACGCTTCGCGCTCTGTACATCCTGGGCTGAGTAAGTGGGCCAAACCTATGGCAAAGCATAGCTTATTACCATGATTGTGAACGATTATGAGGTAGGCCTTTTTATTGCTTATGATTTCGGACTGCATCAGGCTATCGAGTTTACGTCTCTGCCCGCCGCCCCCTTGTGGTGGCCGGACTAATTGTACTACAAGTTCGAGGGTCCTATCTGCTAGCACGTTTAAATTTGACTGAACAAGGCGTTCTAGCAGGTTAACAAATTGTTCAAGATCTGCTTCACCCTTATTTAAAATAAGCGATACACGGCTCTGCAGACTGTCTCCAAAAATTTCCAACTGTAAGGTATCCCTTGGTTGGCTATAAGCTCTAACTCTATCTACCAGTTCATTCAAAGTGTCCATAAGCATTACGTAAAACACAGCATATTCCCGAATCTGACCCCCCCATGCGAAATTGAAAAACTGTCGAACCTCAATATTGTGGAATTTATTTCGATACAAAACATGTTCACTGCGATCAAGACCATCCCCATCCTGATTTGCTAGACAATTGTCCAACTGTTCAAAAACATCGTATTGGGTTTCAGACTCTTCAGACATGGGTGTTAAAGGCTGGCTTAGAGGTGTAGGTGGTGCAGAATTAAACCTAGGGCTCTCGTTCTGTACATTGTGATCAAGACCTTCCCGCTCCAGATTTGATAGACATTTGTTCAGCTGTTCAAAAACATCGTATTGGGTTTCAGACTCTTCGAACATGGGTGTTAAAGGATGGCTTAGAGGTGTAGGGGGTGCAGAATTAAACCTAGGGCTCTCGTTCATCTGGGTAATTAAAGATATGATTGATTCGGGTATCTGTGATAACCTGTTTTCATCGGCAGATCCTGACTCATTCATACGTGTAATAATTTCAATGAGTTCGGAGGGAATCTGGGATAATAGGTTTTCATCTATAGCCCCTATGTCAATTAGCCCAGAATCATTCATATGGTTAATTATATCTTGGAGCTCTGTAGGGATTTCCGCTAAGAGGGTTTCAATTGTCTCGCTTAGGTCTATAGGGGGCGCCATTTCTCTACTTAAGGATGTGTGTGCTTGTGTTTTTTACATATGTGTTTTTTAACGGAGGTATTTGCTTGTTTTAACCCTACTGTTGTTTAACATGCGGGGAAGCTCTCTACGCCAGAATGACACATCCTGATTGTATTGATGTTCGAATAGAATACCCATACGACGTTGAAGTAAAGCCTTTCGTGATTTTAAACCCTGTGTAAAAGCCTTGAAAAGCACGGCTTGGTCTATTTCACAAGAGGCTGTTGCCCCACCAGAATTGGCCGCTTCAATAAGGTTGGCCACTTCACAGAACATCAAATCGTCTACCTCAGAAATGTCATTTAAAACTTTGAAATCATCAGGCTTCGCTGTTCTGGTGACTGGGGTCTTTGGCGCCTCCTCGGGATCTAGATGTGTAGCTTCTTGGATGTCTTTATAAGCCGGCGAGGAGTCTGCATTAAAAATAATACATACAGAAAAATAGGTTATTAACCCTAAAATATGTTTGATAAAAATGTAAAATACATTTCAGATATAAGCCTATATATTAACAATACATTAATTAAATACCTCGGCTTTTTTGAAGAGGGCTGTTCTGAAGAAGCTCTGAGAACTCGGGAACATGTCTTTGGGCAACCCTAATTATAGCATCTGCCTGGTCTGTAGCTTGTGAGCCTGAAATTAAAAAAAAAAAAAAAAACAGCATTAGGCCATGTTTAAACATATTATTTTATATATTCAGGCATAAAAATAAAATATATATATAAATGATAATTGATTCATACCTTGTCCTTGTAACGCTGTCTCGTGAATACCCTCCCAGTAGTATTGTTCGGGTGAAGCAGACCTGTGGATCTGGGCACTGATTGTCCGTTGGTGTTTAATAGGGGGCGCCCAACGGTCCTGGCTCAGGGGAGTTGACCTGCCGTTTAAAGTCTCTGTTTGCGGCTTGTGTGTAAATACATCCTGGGAGTAGGGCAAAATTGTCTCGTAGGCATATCCTTCACAGAAACCGTGTAGACTCCCTATCGCACCCCTTCTAGGATGTATTTCCGCTGTAAACACATAAAATAACTTTTAATATAAGATGCCGACACTTTTTGTTTTTTAAGGTATAAATATTCTTACGGAATTCTTGGATCTTACTTACTACAATTCAGGGTCGGCGTTGGGATGTAAGCAATTTGTTCCGGAGACCCTACGGCCGGTTCGAGTTCAGTTATATCTCGGAGAATCTGCGTGAAGGTTTGAGAATCTAAAAAAAAAAAAAACATTAGATAATACTAAAGCTCTAATCATTTTAGCTAATATTGACATTTTATACGTTAAGAATCCGGGCCCTAAGGCCTGTTTAATATTTCTATAACATACAACGTTTTCAAACAATTCCCCAGAACAAACAAATCTAATATATAGCATATGTAAATATTTATTTCAAGAACTAACCTTCAGAAATATCCATGAGGAGGTTTTTCCCAGATTATCTTTTTTAACGGGGTCCGTCCGATAACTATTCCTGGGGGAATGCTGTAGGGTAAATGCGCTAAAACGAGGCTAACAGGGGGACCTGTTTTGCTTAGCTTTTGTAGCCGTCTGACTCTAGTGGTGTCGTATTTTTTCGCGCTAAAACCGCCTCAAAGTTATCTTTGAAGCCTAAGGCATGTGGTTCAAACACCTGCCATTTGGTTCAAACATAGGGTATTGGGGGGGTGTCTAAACATTAGGTATCTTTTGATATTCTAAAATCTCCGGGGGCTAGCATCTAGATGCTGGGGTGGGGAGGTCTCGAGATCGCTGGGCTGAATGACTTTTAGGCATCTGTTTTGCCAGATAGTGTAAACCTTGGTTTCAAACGACCCCATGCATAGAGAGCCTTGAGCGCAGATGCAAGGGTATTTTTTTAACAAACACCTCGCCCCCTTTTTCTGTTTTTGAAACACACACACACACACAGCCACTACAGCACACGCACGCACATACGCGCGCACATGGCTTTTTTCCGCAAGTTTTTGGGCTAAGAGTGAACAAACTAACGAGTTCATGACGTGGTGAGATTCTGCTTTTAAAACCATTTATTTCATTCAAAATATTTAGTACATACATTTTATAGCCTTACATTATTAAGGTCTTTTACGCAGCCTTTCTTACAGATCCAGGGATCTGATGCAACCATCCCCCATTATCAGTGTCCAGTTGGCCATCAAAATGCCGGGATCTCTTGCAAGGTTCATCAACACTTGGTAAGTTTTCACTCCAGGGGTAGATCCGACGTCGGGCCTTTTGGTCTTGACTCTGTCTCAAGGAAAGCCTCGCCCAGCGCTGTAACTGTTCACCATTTTGGAAGAGAATGTCCAGCTTATTCATAAGGGTTATGAAAATTGGATAATCCACCCATTTAAAACTAAACACAGGAATAAAAAAGTTTACATGTTTGCGTGCTCTGGAAGCTACAGGAGAATTGACAGACTTTGTAGCATTAGACTTATCATAAAGGTCACAGGCTAAAATTGTCACTTTGTTGTCAGGGCTATAGTCCATTGAAGCAATTCTTAGAGCCTTGAGATCACTGCGGCCGCAGACCTGTTCTTCCAACGCATATCCTGGCACATTTGTACCACTCAGGACCTGTTCAATTTTACAAAGCGCCAGCCTGATGTTTAGCCATTCTCTCATCCCCAGAGCCGGGGGAAAACTCCCAGGTTTTGCCGGATAAAGGGGTTTGGGTCCACTGTCTGTGAATATCTTTACCGTAGAATCCTCCGGGTGGAATATGTAAGACATGTGGCCCTCACTCGTACCCAAAAATCCTTTAAAACATTCTGGAGCTTCACACAGAACTTTTTCAAGGCTTTGGTCACTGGGTTCATGACAAGCCGTGCATAACATCCCTAAAATTGGCATAGGTGTCATTTTTGTTTAATATTCAGGGGGGTTATCATGTACAGGCTTAAACAGGTATTGTTCAGGCGCTTTATAAGGCTTCTGCAAAGCCAGCCTCTTTGAAAGGGGCATTAACCACCCCCAAACCGTGAGAAACAAGTTGACCTGACACCTGGTCACTTACTCAACCCTACCCCCCTAACCACCACGATGTCCTGACCTGAAACCCAAATATTGGCATGCACCCTTCTACATGACATAGGGTCATAAATCATTACATAGGGTCATAAATCAGGCTTGGGTCATAAATCATTACCGGTTGACCTGACAACTGGACCCTTACCCAAAGACCCCCACCTAACCATCAGGATGTCCTGACAGGCAGCCCCTTAGGTTCACATAGCGGTCACATAGGTTCACATAGGGTCATCCATCAAATTTTGACGTGTGACATCTACTTTAATCTCTCTCATAAGAATAAAAAACACATTTCGGTGGGCACAACTCTATCGCAATTATCTCTCCGCTATTATTTAGAATTCATTAGATTTAGGTAACTGTCTCTTCTATGATTCAGTCATTTAAATACGACTCCATTCTCAATACGTTATTCCAGCAGACCATTTAGGCAACAGACAACGTATTACATCGAAATCGCCTCGCTATTATTTAGAATGAATTAGTCTTTCAATTGAACCTTAACAAGCTATTAAAACGTTCAGTTTATATCTTAAACAAACATTAACAACCGAATCTTTCCAGGCAAAACATATCAATAGTTGAATTACATTCAGACACCCAGATTTTAGTCAATTGGTGTATAGGCTGGGATACAAACCCTGGTCTCCAGCATGGTAGGTGAGAACTATACCCCTGGACCACCAAAGCTAATGAAATGTTGAAGACTCCTCGCAAATATCCCTATTTATAATTGTCTGTAGTCGTAAAATCAGGCACGTACTACCGAGACAATTCCCAGAAAATAGCCCTAATTTAAAGGTCCGAGCATTTCTCCGGCGATGATTCCCCTTCCTCTCTCTCTCGTTGTCTCTGCCTCTCTCTTTCTCTCTGCATGTCCCCTTATCTTCTCTTTTCCTTTCCTCTCTTGACTTTTGTCACTCTCTCTATCTCCTACTCAGAATTTAGGAATAATTACTATTGTGACTTTTAATAAGTTATTAGGTCTCACACGCACATCATTTTTCCCCTGCTGATATCCTTCTTGTAACTTTCTCTCACACTTGCCTTCTTACCTTCTTTTCCAGGCTTCAGACAGCCAGGTATCTAACCCTCGACCTGCTGTTTCCCTTGACTATCTATACGTCTTATGTATCTACTATATCATTAATTCAAATTTTTCTACATCTCAACATCTCTCAAATTCGTACATCTTTCTCAATTTTGGGCATTAGATTTACCTCTCATCCCCGGTTAATTACGGGACCTCCTTTGAGGATTTACTACCCATGTTATTCAATTACCTTTCCTTGTTATTCTGCTTCTTCTCACGATCTATGTGTATGTGCTTTTAAAACTCTGATCTCTTCTCACAATCTATGTGTCTCACAATTGATGTGTATGTCACTATTCCCTATGTGTGTGCTCCCACTATATGCTCACAATCTATGTGTATCTCTTAACCTATGTGTGCTTTTCCATTCTTGAAAGTTTATCTATAGAGGTGTCTTTCGATCGGACATTAGGTCTCACACGTATACAACTATAAGCTATTTTCCAGGGGTCGTAAGGCCCTAGTTAGCAGCCTATTTTTCTGTTGTTCCTTGTGACTCGTTAATATCTCGTATCTCACCCCGCTATATTAGGCTTCCCTTCTTTTCCTTTCTAGACTTTATTTCAGTATTGTCTTTTGAATCGGATCTATGGTTAATTCAACACATGTTAATTAACCATTTAAGTTATCTTGTTCGCAAAGAATTACCGTCCTATCTCACAAACCCTATTTTATATATACTGCTCCACCGACTCCCAGACGGTCTCTGGCTCTCTCCACGGCTCGACCGACCACCCCTTGTGCCCCCCCCCATTCTGTGGCCGCGGACCCCGGCGGCGTCGCTGTCCTCCTATACTCCTTGGTGACTCGCATCCACCCATTATTTCCTCCCATGTCCAGCTCTCCTTTACCTCCATGGCATGCTGCTTGGTCCTGTAGTGGTGGGATATTCTGTCACGTTCGTCGTATACATAATGAGCGGACCAAGGCGCAGCTTGAGTAGAGTTCGACATATTTATTAAAGTGAACCTTCAACAAACAACAAAGAATAAACTAACGTGCAGTTCGTAGCGCACATAGCACTGAACCAAAACAAAACAATATCCCACAAACCCAGGTGGGAAAAGGACCACACTAAGTATGATCCCCAATTAGAGGCAACGATCATCAGCTGCCTCCAGTTGGGAACCATACTCACGCCAACATAGAAATTCAAGACTAGAACACCCCTAGTCACACTCTGACCTATTGCACCATAGAGAACCCCAAGGGCTCTCTATGGTCAGGGAGTGACAATTATGCTGGTGTCAATTTTGTGAGAGTAAAAATGTATCATTTTTCAATAAAATCTCTGAACTATTGTAGTGGAAATTCACCACCATGTTGTGGAAATTACCACCAGGGACACTCGAAATCAATCTTAAATGAATCATCCTTTCTGATCAGCGTGCTGGAGAGGTTCCAACCAACTCAATGCACCATAGTACACGTGTCAATCAGGAGCTCTGCTGGGGC